>NW_027439420.1:2500-15000 GCF_964188355.1 Buteo buteo
GGCCCAAGGGGTAGACCTGGCCGCCCCTTGCCGGCCCAAGGGGTAGACCTGGCCTCCCCTTGCCGGCCCAAGGGGTAGACCTGGCCGCCCCTTGCCGGCCCAAGGGGTAGACCTGGCCGCCCCTTGCCGGCCCAAGGGGTAGACCTGGCCGCCCCTTGCCGGCCCAAGGGGTAGACCTGGCCGCCCCTTGCCGGCCCAAGGGGTAGACCTGGCCTCCCCTTGCCGGCCCAAGGGGTAGACCTGGCCGCCCCTTGCCGGCCCAAGGGGTAGACCTGGCCGCCCCTTGCCGGCCCAAGGGGTAGACCTGGCCGCCCCTTGCCGGCCCAAGGGGTAGACCTGGCCGCCCCTTGCCGGCCCAAGGGGTAGACCTGGCCGCCCCTTGCCGGCCCAAGGGGTAGACCTGGCCGCCCCTTGCCGGCCCAAGGGGTAGACCTGGCCGCCCCTTGCCGGCCCAAGGGGTAGACCTGGCCGCCCCTTGCCGGCCCAAGGGGTAGACCTGGCCGCCCCTTGCCGGCCCAAGGGGTAGACCTGGCCGCCCCTTGCCGGCCCAAGGGGTAGACCTGGCCGCCTTACCTGACCGTCCAGAGCAGTCCTGGCATCCCTACCTGATGCTCCAGACTTAGCTTGGCGTCCCATGCCGACACTCCGGGGTAGTACCATTACCCCTACCCGGCAGCCAGGGGTAGTACCCGTAACCCTCATTGGTACTCCGGGGTAGTACCAGTACCCCCACCCGGCAGCCAGGGGTAGTACCCGTAACCCCCACCTGTACTCCTTGGTAGTACCCGTATACCCCCGCCCGATACTCCGGGGCAGTACCCGCATACCCCCGCCCGGTACTCCGGGGCAGTACCCGCATACCCCCGCCCGGTACTCCGGGGAAGTACCCATATACCCCCGCCCGGTACTCCGGGGCAGTACCCGCATACCCCCGCCCGGTACTCCAGGGCAGTACCCGCATACCCCCGCCCGGTACTCCGGGGTACTACCCGTAACACCCACCTGTACTCCTTCGTAGTACCCGTATACCCCCGCCCGGTACTCCGGGGCAGTACCCGCATACCCCTGCCCGGTACTCCGGGGCAGTACCCGTATACCCCCGCCCGGTACCCCGGGGTAGTACCCGTGTACCCCCGTCAGTACTCCGGGGCAGTACCGGTACCCCCGCCCGGTACTCCGGGGTACTACCCGTAACCCCCACCTGTACTCCTTCCTTGGTAGTACCCGTATACCCCCGCCCGGTACTCCGGGGCAGTACCCGCATACCCCCGCCCGGTACTCCGGGGCAGTACCGGTACCCCCGCCCAGTACTCCGGGGTGCTACCCGTAACCCCCACCTGTACTCCTTGGTAGTACCCGTATACCCCCGCCCGGTACTCCGGGGCAGTACCCGCATACCCCCGCCCGGTACTCCGGGGCAGTACCGGTACCCCCGCCCGGTACTCCGGGGTGCTACCCGTAACCCCCACCTGTACTCCTTCCTTGGTAGTACCCGTATACCCCCGCCCGGTACTCCGGGGCAGTACCCGCATACCCCCGCCCGGTACTCCGGGGAAGTACCCATATACCTCCACCCGGTACTCCGGGGCAGTACCCGCATACCCCCGCCCGGTACTCTGGGGCAGTACCCGTATGCCCCCGCCCGGTACTCCGGGGTACTACCCGTAACCCCCACCTGTGCTCCTTCGTAGTACCCGTATACCCCCGTCCTGTACTCCGGGGTAGTACCCGTATACCGCCGCCCGGTACCCCGGGGTAGTACCCGTGTACCCCCGTCAGTACTCCGGGGCAGTACCGGTACCCCCGCCCGGTACGCCGGGGGAAAAACTGCTGTCCCTACGGGCGCGCGAGTTTAGACCCAGCCTTCCTACCCGACCCTCCGCCTTACGCCCGGTGTCCCCAGGCGACGTTCCGGGATAGAACCCGTTCCCCCACCAGTACTCTGGGCCCGTGGCGGAACCCTTTGTGATGCGCCGGAGTTCTACCTGCTGTCCCTACGGGCACGCGGCGATGGATCCCGGCCCCCCATCCTGACCCTCCAGGGTAGGCCCGGCCACCCTACCTGACCCTCTGGGGTCAGCCCGGTGTCCCTACCCGACGCTCCGGGGTAGGCCTGGCGCCCCTACCTCATCCTCCGGGGTAGTACCCGTACCCCTACCGGTGCTCCGGGGTACACCTGCTGTCCCTACAGGCGCTCCGGGGTAGGCCCGGCCACCCTACCTGACCCTCTGGGGTCAGCCCGGTGTCCCTACCCGACGCTCCGGGGTACGCCTGGCGCCCCTACCTCATGCTCCGGGGTAGTACCGGTACCCCTACCGGTGCTCCGGGGTACACCTGCTGTCCCTACAGGCGCTCCGGGGTAGGCCCGGCCACCCTACCTGACCCTCCGGGGTCAGCCCGGTGTCCCTACCCGACGCTCCGGGGTAGGCCTGGCGCCCCTACCTCATCCTCCGGGGTAGTGCCGGTACCCCTGCCGGTGCTCCGGGGTACACCTGCGGTCCCTACAGGCGCTCCGGGGTAGGCCCGGCCACCCTACCTGACCCTCCGGGGTCAGCCCGGTATCCCTACCCGACGCTCCGGGGTAGGCCTGGCGCCCCTACCTCATCCTCCGGGGTAGTACCCGTACCCCTACCGGTGCTCCGGGATACACCTGCGGTCCCTACAGGCGCTCCGGGGTAGGCCCGGCCACCCTACCTGACCCTCTGGGGTCAGCCCGGTGTCCCTACCCGACGCTCCGGGGTACGCCTGGCGCCCCTACCTCATGCTCCGGGGTAGTGCCGGTACCCCTGCCGGTGCTCCGGGGTACACCTGCGGTCCCTACAGGCGCTCCGGGGTAGGCCCGGCCACCCTACCTGACCCTCCGGGGTCAGCCCGGTATCCCTACCCGACGCTCCGGGGTAGGCCTGGCGCCCCTACCTCATCCTCCGGGGTAGTGCCGGTACCCCTGCCGGTGCTCCGGGGTACACCTGCGGTCCCTACAGGCGCTCCGGGGTAGGCCCGGCCACCCTACCTGACCCTCCGGGGTCAGCCCGGTGTCCCTACCCGACGCTCCGGGGTAGGCCTGGCGCCCCTACCTCATCCTCCGGGGTAGTGCCGGTACCCCTGCCGGTGCTCCGGGATACCCCTGCGGTCCCTACAGGCGCTCCGGGGTAGGCCCGGCCACCCTACCTGACCCTCTGGGGTCAGCCCGGTGTCCCTACCCGACGCTCCGGGGTAGGCCTGGCGCCCCTACCTCATCCTCCGGGGTAGTGCCGGTACCCCTGCCGGTGCTCCGGGGTACACCTGCGGTCCCTACAGGCGCTCCGGGGTAGGCCCGGCCACCCTACCTGACCCTCCGGGGTCAGCCCGGTATCCCTACCCGACGCTCCGGGGTAGGCCTGGCGCCCCTACCTCATCCTCCGGGGTAGTGCCGGTACCCCTGCCGGTGCTCCGGGGTACACCTGCGGTCCCTACAGGCGCTCCGGGGTAGGCCCGGCCACCCTACCTGACCCTCTGGGGTCAGCCCGGTGTCCCTACCCGACGCTCCGGGGTAGGCCTGGCGCCCCTACCTCATCCTCCGGGGTAGTGCCGGTACCCCTGCCGGTGCTCCGGGGTACACCTGCGGTCCCTACAGGCGCTCCGGGGTAGGCCCGGCCACCCTACCTGACCCTCCGGGGTCAGCCCGGTGTCCCTACCCGACGCTCCGGGGTAGGCCTGGCGCCCCTACCTCATCCTCCGGGGTAGTGCCGGTACCCCTACCGGTGCTCCGGGATACCCCTGCGGTCCCTACAGGCGCTCCGGGGTAGGCCCGGCCACCCTACCTGACCCTCCGGGGTCAGCCCGGTGTCCCTACCCGACGCTCCGGGGTAGGCCTGGCGCCCCTACCTCATCCTCCGGGGTAGTGCCGGTACCCCTGCCGGTGCTCCGGGGTACACCTGCGGTCCCTACAGGCGCTCCGGGGTAGGCCCGGCCACCCTACCTGACCCTCCGGGGTCAGCCCGGTATCCCTACCCGACGCTCCGGGGTAGGCCTGGCGCCCCTACCTCATCCTCCGGGGTAGTGCCGGTACCCCTGCCGGTGCTCCGGGGTACACCTGCGGTCCCTACAGGCGCTCCGGGGTAGGCCCGGCCACCCTACCTGACCCTCCGGGGTCAGCCCGGTGTCCCTACCCGACGCTCCGGGGTAGGCCTGGCGCCCCTACCTCATCCTCCGGGGTAGTGCCGGTACCCCTGCCGGTGCTCCGGGGTACACCTGCGGTCCCTACAGGCGCTCCGGGGTAGGCCCGGCCACCCTACCTGACCCTCCGGGGTCAGCCCGGTATCCCTACCCGACGCTCCGGGGTAGGCCTGGCGCCCCTACCTCATCCTCCGGGGTAGTGCCGGTACCCCTGCCGGTGCTCCGGGGTACACCTGCGGTCCCTACAGGCGCTCCGGGATAGGCCCGGCCACCCTACCTGACCCTCCGGGGTCAGCCCGGTATCCCTACCCGACGCTCCGGGGTAGGCCTGGCGCCCCTACCTCATCCTCCGGGGTAGTGCCGGTACCCCTGCCGGTGCTCCGGGGTACACCTGCGGTCCCTACAGGCGCTCCGGGGTAGGCCCGGCCACCCTACCTGACCCTCCGGGGTCAGCCCGGTATCCCTACCCGACGCTCCGGGGTAGGCCTGGCGCCCCTACCTCATCCTCCGGGGTAGTGCCGGTACCCCTGCCGGTGCTCCGGGGTACACCTGCGGTCCCTACAGGCGCTCCGGGGTAGGCCCGGCCACCCTACCTGACCCTCTGGGGTCAGCCCGGTGTCCCTACCCGACGCTCCGGGGTAGGCCTGGCGCCCCTACCTCATCCTCCGGGGTAGTGCCGGTACCCCTGCCGGTGCTCCGGGGTACACCTGCGGTCCCTACAGGCGCTCCGGGGTAGGCCCGGCCACCCTACCTGACCCTCTGGGGTCAGCCCGGTGTCCCTACCCGACGCTCCGGGGTAGGCCTGGCGCCCCTACCTCATCCTCCGGGGTAGTGCCGGTACCCCTACCGGTGCTCCGGGGTACACCTGCGGTCCCTACAGGCGCTCCGGGGTAGGCCCGGCCACCCTACCTGACTTTCTGGGGGTCAGCCCGGTATCCCTACCTGATGCTCCGGGGTAGTCCTGGCCTCCTTACCTGTGTCTCCGGGTAAACCTGGCCACGCTGCAGGGTCGGCCTGCACTCCCTGGCCGCACTACGGGCCGGTCCTGATTAGTGTATTAAGACCGCTCCGCGATTCCACTTTCTTAAAATTTATTGTGTCTGACAGCTTGTCTTTTACCGCGCACGCAGGCAGGCAGGCAGGCAGGCAGGCACGCGTCAAAAACGTGAGAGCAAAGCGTTACCCGCAGTCGGAGTACTTTATCGGTAACGACTTCTTCGGGAAGAGGCGCCGACGCTGCTCTCTCGTCTCTGTACGAGTCGGTGGCCGTCCGGGTACCGCGTGGCACCGTTGGCGTGGGATCCGCTCCTAAACGAATACAGAAGAATCGATACGCTATGAATCGTCATCGATTGAAGTTATTAACAGTTGACGAGCGATGCTGGATTGTATCGTTTATGGAGCGTCACCTACCGACTGATTTAGCGCTACGCGGTAATACGCTTTCTGGCAGTTCCTTAAATAACAAAACTCATTCGTTCACGCACGCTAGGTGTGCATCCCTTCGTTAATAGCCGGAGAAGGAATACGTACGTACGTACGTACGTACCTACCAGCGGATCGTCACGGATTGAATATGACTCGATTAGTAGTCACCAGTATTATAAATTACCGACTCCTAAAGTTTGATTGCGGCACTCCTTTAGGACCTTGCGACGCTCTTGGTTAACGTTAGCGTTCTCCGGCCCCTGCGTTATCGCGCATTAACTGTTCATTGGCCTCCGAGGGACGGCGGTCTCGCAGGCCTCTGAAGAAAGCCAGTCGGCTGCCTGACAAGCGGTCCCTGTGGCCGAGGCCGACTTAGCCGAGCATCCTCGGAGACGACGAGCTCGCGTGGCCGCCGTGCCGGCTGACCGGCCCGCCCCGGGGCCGTTTCCCCCCCGCTCCCCGTCGCCGAAGGAGCGCGCCCCCCGCCACCGCCTAAGGCCGCTGGGACCTTCCTCACCGCTCGAACGCATCCCGCCGGCGACGGAGCCGCTGATGCCCCTCTGTCGGAAGCGCGGCGCGCCTCTCCGGCAGCCCTGGCTGGGGCCCTGGAGCCCCAGGTCTCTGCCCAGGCCGAGGCACGCGGCTGCTGCTTTGCCAGGGACGGGTCCGACCGGGAGCCGAGCGCATCGCCCGTAGGCAGGCACGGGCGCAGGCCGGACGTCGAAGCGGCCGACCACCCGGGCTGTAACAGAGAAAGTGGCGTTAGCGACACCGTTACAAATCTTTCTCATTTCCACCTGCGTGCGCGCCCGCACCCCGCCAAAACAGGCCCCCGGCCCGAACGCCCACCGCCTGCTGCTGCAGCCGCTCACCCGCCCTTAGACACACGCACGCGCACGCACGCACTGCCCCCCCCCCATTCGAGTCCCCGCCCCAAACACCTCCCGCCCGCCACCGCACCCACTCGCACGGGGCTACACACGTGCGCACCCCCCCCCCCCGCAACCGGCCCCCCCCAGCCCAAACCCTCCACCCGCTGCCCCGCTCACAGTCGTGCGCTCAAAACGCACACGCGCGCAGCCCCCCCCCCCCCCCCGCCCGAAACAGGGCCCCGGGCCGACACCCCCCACCCCCGTCACCCCGGGCCCGCCGCTGCACGCACACACACACCGCCCCCCCGCCCTCCCGCCACGCAGTTCGCGCCGAGCCTGGCTGCCCCTGCTCCCCCCTTCCGCCACCAGGCTTGCCGCCCCCGGTGGTGGAAGGCGGGAGACTTTAGGACCCTGCGGCGTCCCTGCCGGCTCCGTGCCCGGGCGGGAGAGGGGAGCCCCCCCGGTGCCCTGCCGTCTCTAAACCCCAGCTGCCGAGTCCCTATCCTGCCGCACCCGTGGCCCCGCTCCCGCCTTTCTTTCTCAGCCAGCCACGCACTCGCCCTGCTCCACTCCCGCCCGCCGCCGCCGCGGGGGGAAAACTAAAGGACCGGGGGGGTGGGACGGGGACGGGGACGGGGACGGGGACGGGGGAGAGAAGTAAAAAAAATAAAACTCCAACCGATCCAAACAGAAGCCTTCTCCGAAAAGACACACCGTCCCCCCTCGCCAGCCTGCCTCTGCGCCAGGCTCCCCGCCTGCTCGCCAGCCGCTCTCGCCCTGCTGCACTCCTGCCCGCCCTCGCCGCGGGGGGAAAACTAAACGACCGGGGGGGACGGGACGGGGACGGGGACGGGGACGGGGACGGGGGAGAGAAGTAAAAAAAATAAAACTCCAACCGATCCAAACAGAAGCCTTCTCCGAAAAGACACACCGTCCCCCCTCGCCAGCCTGCCTCTGCGCCAGGCTCCCCGCCTGCTCGCCCTGCTCCACTCCTGCCCGCCCCCGCCGCGGGGGGAAAACTAAACGACCGGGGGGGGGCGGGGACGGGGACGGGGACGGGGACGGGGGAGAGAAGTAAAAAAAATAAAACTCCAACCGATCCAAACAGAAGCCTTCTCCGAAAAGACACACCGTCCCCCCTCGCCAGCCTGCCTCTGCGCCAGGCTCCCCGCCTGCTCGCCAGCCGCTCTCGCCCTGCTCCATTCCTGCCCGCCCCCGCCGCGGGGGGAAAACTAAACGACCGGGGGGGGGGGGACGGGGACGGGGACGGGGACGGGGGAGAGAAGTAAAAAAAATAAAACTCCAACCGATCCAAACAGAAGCCTTCTCCGAAAAGACACACCGTCCCCCCTCGCCAGCCTGCCTCTGCGCCAGGCTCCCCGCCTGCTCGCCAGCCGCTCTCGCCCTGCTCCACTCCTGCCCGCCCCCGCCGCGGGGGGAAAACTAAACGACCGGGGGGGGGGGGACGGGGACGGGGACGGGGACGGGGACGGGGACGGGGGAGAGAAGTAAAAAAAATAAAACTCCAACCGATCCAAACAGAAGCCTTCTCCGAAAAGACACACCGTCCCCCCTCGCCAGCCTACCTCTGCGCCAGGCTCCCCGCCTGCTCGCCAGCCGCTCTCGCCCCCCCTCTTTTCTAGCCTCCTTTCCCCGCCGCTGCTGCCGCCGCGACTGAGCAGCAGACCGTTGCCGTGGCGGGAAACACCACAGTTTCCGGGGGCCCCGTTGCCGGGCTGCAGACCACCCCACCCAGCCACCCGCCCCCCAACCCCCCGTCTCCAGGGCGCCGGAAAGTCTGTGATCGGGTGGGGCCGGGGGAGGGGGGGGGGGGGGGGCTGCACCTACTGGCCTGCAGGTCCGGGACTGCAGCGCGGGGAGGGAGGGGGAGCACACCGGTGCAGGGGTGCGTGTAGCTGTGTGTGCCTGCGTCGCGTTCTGTGTGTGTGTGTGTGTGTGTGTGCGCGCGCCTCTGAGCGCGCGTGTGTCACCGGGGGGGGGGGGGGGTGGCAGTGCCTGCAGGATCGCAGATATGTATTTTAAAGTATTTATTTTATTAAAAAAAGGAAAACGTCAAAAAAACACCAAAAAAAAACAGGCGGGGGGGGGGGGGAGAAAAATTAAAAACAACCCCCCAAAAAAAGCCCAAGACCGCAAAAACCAAAACCAAAAGTCGGCGAGCACCCAGCAGCGCCGGGACCCGAACCTGAACCTGGCAAGGGGCTACCAGTCCTGAAGGCACCCAGTGAACAGCGAACTCGCGCCGGGGAGCCGGGCAGTTTGTGCCGGGGGCTGCCACCTCTGCCCGGACCCCGCCGACAGAATATGGTTGGGGGGGGGGGGGGGCAGCAGCGGAGCAGAGGGGCTGGCTGGTGTGGTGAAGCTGGCAAGTGCCTGGCAGCCACCGGCTCGGAATAGGTGCGTGCACGTGCATGAGAACGACGAGGGTGGGGGGGGGGGTGTGTGTGTGTCAGGAAACAAAAATTATTTTGAAAACTGGTTGTCGTTAATATTGTATTAATATTTCCCGCCGGAATCAATAAAGGTGAAATAACTCTTGCATCAGACAGTACGTTTAAACGTGCTCCCTTGGTGTAGAAGTGGTTCAAACTCGGGAAGGGGAGGGGGAAAGAAATGCCGTCCGGGAGAACCGGGAGAGGGTGGCCCTTTTAATCAGATTTGCTAAAATCTCAAAAGAAAGAAAAAAAAAAAAAAAAACGAAAAAAACGAACCAAAAACAGGCGCACCTGCCCCCCCCGCCCCCCCCCGCCCAAGGGGCACCGAACGGCTGCCAGGTCTACCCGGCTCCGCGGGCGGCCGCCAGGTCTACCCGGCTCCGGAGGCCGGCGCGGCCGCCGGCGGCGCCCGGAGGACGCGGGGTGTCGCTGCCGCAGCGGCCGGTGAAAAGGGCCGCCAGGTCTACCCGGCTCCGCGGGCGGCCGCCAGGTCTACCCGGCTCCGGAGGCCGGCGCGGCCGCCGGCGGCGCCCGGAGGACGCGGGGTGTCGCTGCCGCAGCGGCCGGTGAAAAGGGCCGCCAGGTCTACCCGGCTCCGCGGGCGGCCGCCAGGTCTACCCGGCTCCGGAGGCCGGCGCGGCCGCCGGCGGCGCCCGGAGGACGCGGGGTGTCGCTGCCGCAGCGGCCGGTGAAAAGGGCCGCCAGGTCTACCCGGCTCCGCGGGCGGCCGCCAGGTCTACCCGGCTCCGGAGGCCGGCGCGGCCGCCGGCGGCGCCCGGAGGACGCGGGGTGTCGCTGCCGCAGCGGCCGGTGAAAAGAGCCGCCAGGTCTACCCGGCTCCGCGGGCGGCCGCCAGGTCTACCCGGCTCCGGAGGCCGGCGCGGCCGCCGGCGGCGCCCGGAGGACGCGGGGTGTCGCTGCCGCAGCGGCCGGTGAAAAGAGCCGCCAGGTCTACCCGGCTCCGCGGGCGGCCGCCAGGTCTACCCGGCTCCGGAGGCCGGCGCGGCCGCCGGCGGCGCCCGGAGGACGCGGGGTGTCGCTGCCGCAGCGGCCGGTGAAAAGAGCCGCCAGGTCTACCCGGCTCCGGCGGGACTTAGCCGCATTTCGGGGGCGGGGAGGTAGACCTGATAGCCCCGCCACTTTCTCGGAGCTGGCCAAGGGGTCGCTGTTTTTCGCTGCCTCCAGTTACGTCATCGTAAAAGTCGGTGTCATTGGCGGGTCTCCCCGGTGGGCAGGGACGGCACTCTTGGAGCCGGCCGGGGGCGGGGACGTGATCTCCCGTACTATAGGAGGTAGTGGTGACTCGTGCACGGAGCAGCGCTAGTGAGCGGCTGCAAGGCTTACGGCTCAGCCGGCGAAGTGGAGCGCTGGGCGGCCGTTGTGGTGGTGGTTTTGCCTGGTGGTTCGGCTCGTTTTCTGTCTGTTCGGCCAGTTGGTCTCTCCCGGTGTTTTCCAAGTAAGCCAGCCGGGCGCCTGCGAGGGTCTGGCAGGCTGGCGGTGGCTGTTGACCCGAGTGGTGCGAGAGGTGCAAAGGTGGATTCCGCAGGGCATAGCCCGGTGGCCGGCGGCGGCCACCGGCACTCGAACGCTGGAAGACCGGGTGGAGCCGAGCCTGCCTCGGCTTTCCCCCGGCCCCGGAGGGCCCGATGATGGCAAAGGTGGAGCGCTGGTATATGCGAGGGCAGCTGCCCGTGAGCATCCAGCCCGCCGCGGCTGCCGCCGCCTCCTGAGGGCCTGGTGATGGGCGGGCGAGGTGGCGGCACCTCGTCCTTTGACTCTGGCCTTAAGCTGGAGCGGGCAGAGCGGCAGCCGGTCCCGGTGGCTGGCAGCCGGATGCAGACGGCTGGGGGTTCTCGTGCGTGCCGCAGCTTCCCCCCAGCCCCCGAGGGCCCGATGATGGCACAGGTGAGAGGCCGCAGCGCCTCGTCCTGTTTTTGCCGGCATGAGCCACGCGTGGGCGGCCTGTGGTGTCCGGCCTGCCCCGGCTTGCCTGGTTGCAGGAGGGCTCGGTGGAAAGGTCTGCAGCGCTCTACCGGGTTTAGAGGTGGCGGCACCTCATCGCGTTTTCTCCGGCCTTAAGCTGGAGCCCATGCACGAATTGGGCAGAGTGCAAGCGGCAGCCGGTCCCGGTGGCTGGCAGCCGGATGCAGACGGCTGGGGGTTCTCGTGCGTGCCGCAGCTTCCCCCCAGCCCCCGAGGGCCCGATGATGGCACAGGTGAGAGGCCGCAGCGCCTCGTCCTGTTTCTGCCGGCATGAGCCACGCGTGGGCGGCCTGTGGTGTCCGGCCTGCCCCGGCTTGCCTGGTTGCAGGAGGGCTCGGTGGAAAGGTCTGCAGCGCTGTACCGGGTTAGAGGTGGCGGCACCTCATCGCGTTTTCTCCGGCCTTAAGCTGGAGCCCATGCACGAATTGGGCAGAGTGCAAGCGGCAGCCGGTCCCGGTGGCTGGCAGCCGGATGCAGACGGCTGGGGGTTCTCGTGCGTGCCGCAGCTTCCCCCCAGCCCCCGAGGGCCCGATGATGGCACAGGTGAGAGGCCGCAGCGCCTCGTCCTGTTTCTGCCGGCATGAGCCACGCGTGGGCGGCCTGTGGTGTCCGGCCTGCCCCGGCTTGCCTGGTTGCAGGAGGGCTCGGTGGAAAGGTCTGCAGCGCTGTACCGGGTTAGAGGTGGCGGCACCTCATCGCGTTTTCTCCGGCCTTAAGCTGGAGCCCGCGAAGCGGGAAGAAAAGTGCGGCTGTACCTGGTGGCTGGCAAGTCGAACGCAGGCGGCTGGGGTTGTCTCGCTTCTGTGGCATTCCCCCAGGCCCCGAACACCCGTGCGCGGCATGGGTCCAGGTGCCTTTTTTTTCCCCGACGGCAAGCGGTTGCCTGTGGGGCGGGCAAAGACCGGCAGCCGGTGGCGGTTGCCGGCACTCGAACGCTGGAGGAGCTGGGGGAGTTGAGCCTGCTGTGGCCATCCCCCGGTCCCGTTACCTTCCTCAAGGGAATCGTTGTCTGGAGCCGGGTGGCCCGTGGCACCTCCCGCTCCACGATTTGACTGATCCAGACCCACAGGCAGCGCCCGCTGAGGCGTCCTCGGGTGCGTCGGAGAGCCTCCATGGCGGGCCGGCTCTGCCGGTGTTCAGGCCGTTGGAGCACCTCTCGCAGGCGTTGCCCTCACTCGCACGCAGAGCCCCCGCACCTGCCGTCCGCCCCCGGTTGGCGACGGGTGCGAGTGGCCGTCGCTGTCCCAGGACTCGTGGCCGTGGGGCCTCCGCTCCTTCCTCCGTTCCCTTCCCTTACTGATCGATGAGGCGTTTAGGGCGCGTCGGAGGGGCTTCCCGGCGGGCCGGCTCTGCCGGTGTTCAGGCCGGCGTTGCACCTCTCCGCAGACGTTGCCCTCTCACTCGCACGCAGAGCCCCCGCACCTGCCGTCCGCCCCCGGTTGGCGATGGGTGCGAGTGGCCGTCGCTGTCCCAGGACTCGTGGCCGTGGGGCCTCCGCTCCTTCCTCCGTTCCCTTCCCTTACTGATCGATGAGGCGTTTAGGGCGCGTCGGAGGGGCTTCCCGGCGGGCCGGCTCTGCCGGTGTTCAGGCCGGCGTTGCACCTCT
>NW_027439420.1:27500-40000 GCF_964188355.1 Buteo buteo
GGCCTCCCCTTGCCGGCCCAAGGGGTAGACCTGGCCTCCCCTTGCCGGCCCAAGGGGTAGACCTGGCCTCCCCTTGCCGGCCCAAGGGGTAGACCTGGCCGCCCCTTGCCGGCCCAAGGGGTAGACCTGGCCGCCCCTTGCCGGCCCAAGGGGTAGACCTGGCCGCCCCTTGCCGGCCCAAGGGGTAGACCTGGCCGCCCCTTGCCGGCCCAAGGGGTAGACCTGGCCGCCCCTTGCCGGCCCAAGGGGTAGACCTGGCCTCCCCTTGCCGGCCCAAGGGGTAGACCTGGCCGCCCCTTGCCGGCCCAAGGGGTAGACCTGGCCGCCCCTTGCCGGCCCAAGGGGTAGACCTGGCCGCCCCTTGCCGGCCCAAGGGGTAGACCTGGCCGCCCCTTGCCGGCCCAAGGGGTAGACCTGGCCTCCCCTTGCCGGCCCAAGGGGTAGACCTGGCCGCCCCTTGCCGGCCCAAGGGGTAGACCTGGCCGCCCCTTGCCGGCCCAAGGGGTAGACCTGGCCGCCCCTTGCCGGCCCAAGGGGTAGACCTGGCCGCCCCTTGCCGGCCCAAGGGGTAGACCTGGCCGCCCCTTGCCGGCCCAAGGGGTAGACCTGGCCGCCCCTTGCCGGCCCAAGGGGTAGACCTGGCCGCCCCTTGCCGGCCCAAGGGGTAGACCTGGCCGCCCCTTGCCGGCCCAAGGGGTAGACCTGGCCGCCCCTTGCCGGCCCAAGGGGTAGACCTGGCCGCCCCTTGCCGGCCCAAGGGGTAGACCTGGCCGCCCCTTGCCGGCCCAAGGGGTAGACCTGGCCTCCCCTTGCCGGCCCAAGGGGTAGACCTGGCCTCCCCTTGCCGGCCCAAGGGGTAGACCTGGCCTCCCCTTGCCGGCCCAAGGGGTAGACCTGGCCGCCCCTTGCCGGCCCAAGGGGTAGACCTGGCCGCCCCTTGCCGGCCCAAGGGGTAGACCTGGCCGCCCCTTGCCGGCCCAAGGGGTAGACCTGGCCGCCCCTTGCCGGCCCAAGGGGTAGACCTGGCCGCCCCTTGCCGGCCCAAGGGGTAGACCTGGCCTCCCCTTGCCGGCCCAAGGGGTAGACCTGGCCGCCCCTTGCCGGCCCAAGGGGTAGACCTGGCCGCCCCTTGCCGGCCCAAGGGGTAGACCTGGCCGCCCCTTGCCGGCCCAAGGGGTAGACCTGGCCGCCCCTTGCCGGCCCAAGGGGTAGACCTGGCCTCCCCTTGCCGGCCCAAGGGGTAGACCTGGCCGCCCCTTGCCGGCCCAAGGGGTAGACCTGGCCGCCCCTTGCCGGCCCAAGGGGTAGACCTGGCCGCCCCTTGCCGGCCCAAGGGGTAGACCTGGCCGCCCCTTGCCGGCCCAAGGGGTAGACCTGGCCGCCCCTTGCCGGCCCAAGGGGTAGACCTGGCCGCCCCTTGCCGGCCCAAGGGGTAGACCTGGCCGCCCCTTGCCGGCCCAAGGGGTAGACCTGGCCGCCCCTTGCCGGCCCAAGGGGTAGACCTGGCCGCCCCTTGCCGGCCCAAGGGGTAGACCTGGCCGCCCCTTGCCGGCCCAAGGGGTAGACCTGGCCGCCCCTTGCCGGCCCAAGGGGTAGACCTGGCCGCCTTACCTGACCGTCCAGAGCAGTCCTGGCATCCCTACCTGATGCTCCAGACTTAGCTTGGCGTCCCATGCCGACACTCCGGGGTAGTACCATTACCCCTACCCGGCAGCCAGGGGTAGTACCCGTAACCCTCATTGGTACTCCGGGGTAGTACCAGTACCCCCACCCGGCAGCCAGGGGTAGTACCCGTAACCCCCACCTGTACTCCTTGGTAGTACCCGTATACCCCCGCCCGATACTCCGGGGCAGTACCCGCATACCCCCGCCCGGTACTCCGGGGCAGTACCCGCATACCCCCGCCCGGTACTCCGGGGAAGTACCCATATACCCCCGCCCGGTACTCCGGGGCAGTACCCGCATACCCCCGCCCGGTACTCCAGGGCAGTACCCGCATACCCCCGCCCGGTACTCCGGGGAAGTACCCATATACCTCCACCCGGTACTCCGGGGCAGTACCCGCATACCCCCGCCCGGTACTCCGGGGCAGCACCCCTATGCCCCCGCCCGGTACTCCGGGGCAGTACCCGTATGCCCCCGCCCGGTACTCCGGGGCAGTACCAGTACCCCCGCCCGGTACTCCGGGGTACTACCCGTAACACCCACCTGTACTCCTTCGTAGTACCCGTATACCCCCGCCCGGTACTCCGGGGCAGTACCCGCATACCCCTGCCCGGTACTCCGGGGCAGTACCCGTATACCCCCGCCCGGTACCCCGGGGTAGTACCCGTGTACCCCCGTCAGTACTCCGGGGCAGTACCGGTACCCCCGCCCGGTACTCCGGGGTACTACCCGTAACCCCCACCTGTACTCCTTCCTTGGTAGTACCCGTATACCCCCGCCCGGTACTCCGGGGCAGTACCCGCATACCCCCGCCCGGTACTCCGGGGCAGTACCGGTACCCCCGCCCAGTACTCCGGGGTGCTACCCGTAACCCCCACCTGTACTCCTTGGTAGTACCCGTATACCCCCGCCCGGTACTCCGGGGCAGTACCCGCATACCCCCGCCCGGTACTCCGGGGCAGTACCGGTACCCCCGCCCGGTACTCCGGGGTGCTACCCGTAACCCCCACCTGTACTCCTTCCTTGGTAGTACCCGTATACCCCCGCCCGGTACTCCGGGGCAGTACCCGCATACCCCCGCCCGGTACTCCGGGGAAGTACCCATATACCTCCACCCGGTACTCCGGGGCAGTACCCGCATACCCCCGCCCGGTACTCTGGGGCAGTACCCGTATGCCCCCGCCCGGTACTCCGGGGTACTACCCGTAACCCCCACCTGTGCTCCTTCGTAGTACCCGTATACCCCCGTCCTGTACTCCGGGGTAGTACCCGTATACCGCCGCCCGGTACCCCGGGGTAGTACCCGTGTACCCCCGTCAGTACTCCGGGGCAGTACCGGTACCCCCGCCCGGTACGCCGGGGGAAAAACTGCTGTCCCTACGGGCGCGCGAGTTTAGACCCAGCCTTCCTACCCGACCCTCCGCCTTACGCCCGGTGTCCCCAGGCGACGTTCCGGGATAGAACCCGTTCCCCCACCAGTACTCTGGGCCCGTGGCGGAACCCTTTGTGATGCGCCGGAGTTCTACCTGCTGTCCCTACGGGCACGCGGCGATGGATCCCGGCCCCCCATCCTGACCCTCCAGGGTAGGCCCGGCCACCCTACCTGACCCTCTGGGGTCAGCCCGGTGTCCCTACCCGACGCTCCGGGGTAGGCCTGGCGCCCCTACCTCATCCTCCGGGGTAGTACCCGTACCCCTACCGGTGCTCCGGGGTACACCTGCTGTCCCTACAGGCGCTCCGGGGTAGGCCCGGCCACCCTACCTGACCCTCTGGGGTCAGCCCGGTGTCCCTACCCGACGCTCCGGGGTACGCCTGGCGCCCCTACCTCATGCTCCGGGGTAGTACCGGTACCCCTACCGGTGCTCCGGGGTACACCTGCTGTCCCTACAGGCGCTCCGGGGTAGGCCCGGCCACCCTACCTGACCCTCCGGGGTCAGCCCGGTGTCCCTACCCGACGCTCCGGGGTAGGCCTGGCGCCCCTACCTCATCCTCCGGGGTAGTGCCGGTACCCCTGCCGGTGCTCCGGGGTACACCTGCGGTCCCTACAGGCGCTCCGGGGTAGGCCCGGCCACCCTACCTGACCCTCCGGGGTCAGCCCGGTATCCCTACCCGACGCTCCGGGGTAGGCCTGGCGCCCCTACCTCATCCTCCGGGGTAGTACCCGTACCCCTACCGGTGCTCCGGGATACACCTGCGGTCCCTACAGGCGCTCCGGGGTAGGCCCGGCCACCCTACCTGACCCTCTGGGGTCAGCCCGGTGTCCCTACCCGACGCTCCGGGGTACGCCTGGCGCCCCTACCTCATGCTCCGGGGTAGTGCCGGTACCCCTGCCGGTGCTCCGGGGTACACCTGCGGTCCCTACAGGCGCTCCGGGGTAGGCCCGGCCACCCTACCTGACCCTCCGGGGTCAGCCCGGTATCCCTACCCGACGCTCCGGGGTAGGCCTGGCGCCCCTACCTCATCCTCCGGGGTAGTGCCGGTACCCCTGCCGGTGCTCCGGGGTACACCTGCGGTCCCTACAGGCGCTCCGGGGTAGGCCCGGCCACCCTACCTGACCCTCCGGGGTCAGCCCGGTGTCCCTACCCGACGCTCCGGGGTAGGCCTGGCGCCCCTACCTCATCCTCCGGGGTAGTGCCGGTACCCCTGCCGGTGCTCCGGGATACCCCTGCGGTCCCTACAGGCGCTCCGGGGTAGGCCCGGCCACCCTACCTGACCCTCTGGGGTCAGCCCGGTGTCCCTACCCGACGCTCCGGGGTAGGCCTGGCGCCCCTACCTCATCCTCCGGGGTAGTGCCGGTACCCCTGCCGGTGCTCCGGGGTACACCTGCGGTCCCTACAGGCGCTCCGGGGTAGGCCCGGCCACCCTACCTGACCCTCCGGGGTCAGCCCGGTATCCCTACCCGACGCTCCGGGGTAGGCCTGGCGCCCCTACCTCATCCTCCGGGGTAGTGCCGGTACCCCTGCCGGTGCTCCGGGGTACACCTGCGGTCCCTACAGGCGCTCCGGGGTAGGCCCGGCCACCCTACCTGACCCTCTGGGGTCAGCCCGGTGTCCCTACCCGACGCTCCGGGGTAGGCCTGGCGCCCCTACCTCATCCTCCGGGGTAGTGCCGGTACCCCTGCCGGTGCTCCGGGGTACACCTGCGGTCCCTACAGGCGCTCCGGGGTAGGCCCGGCCACCCTACCTGACCCTCCGGGGTCAGCCCGGTGTCCCTACCCGACGCTCCGGGGTAGGCCTGGCGCCCCTACCTCATCCTCCGGGGTAGTGCCGGTACCCCTACCGGTGCTCCGGGATACCCCTGCGGTCCCTACAGGCGCTCCGGGGTAGGCCCGGCCACCCTACCTGACCCTCCGGGGTCAGCCCGGTGTCCCTACCCGACGCTCCGGGGTAGGCCTGGCGCCCCTACCTCATCCTCCGGGGTAGTGCCGGTACCCCTGCCGGTGCTCCGGGGTACACCTGCGGTCCCTACAGGCGCTCCGGGGTAGGCCCGGCCACCCTACCTGACCCTCCGGGGTCAGCCCGGTATCCCTACCCGACGCTCCGGGGTAGGCCTGGCGCCCCTACCTCATCCTCCGGGGTAGTGCCGGTACCCCTGCCGGTGCTCCGGGGTACACCTGCGGTCCCTACAGGCGCTCCGGGGTAGGCCCGGCCACCCTACCTGACCCTCCGGGGTCAGCCCGGTGTCCCTACCCGACGCTCCGGGGTAGGCCTGGCGCCCCTACCTCATCCTCCGGGGTAGTGCCGGTACCCCTGCCGGTGCTCCGGGGTACACCTGCGGTCCCTACAGGCGCTCCGGGGTAGGCCCGGCCACCCTACCTGACCCTCCGGGGTCAGCCCGGTATCCCTACCCGACGCTCCGGGGTAGGCCTGGCGCCCCTACCTCATCCTCCGGGGTAGTGCCGGTACCCCTGCCGGTGCTCCGGGGTACACCTGCGGTCCCTACAGGCGCTCCGGGATAGGCCCGGCCACCCTACCTGACCCTCCGGGGTCAGCCCGGTATCCCTACCCGACGCTCCGGGGTAGGCCTGGCGCCCCTACCTCATCCTCCGGGGTAGTGCCGGTACCCCTGCCGGTGCTCCGGGGTACACCTGCGGTCCCTACAGGCGCTCCGGGGTAGGCCCGGCCACCCTACCTGACCCTCCGGGGTCAGCCCGGTATCCCTACCCGACGCTCCGGGGTAGGCCTGGCGCCCCTACCTCATCCTCCGGGGTAGTGCCGGTACCCCTGCCGGTGCTCCGGGGTACACCTGCGGTCCCTACAGGCGCTCCGGGGTAGGCCCGGCCACCCTACCTGACCCTCTGGGGTCAGCCCGGTGTCCCTACCCGACGCTCCGGGGTAGGCCTGGCGCCCCTACCTCATCCTCCGGGGTAGTGCCGGTACCCCTGCCGGTGCTCCGGGGTACACCTGCGGTCCCTACAGGCGCTCCGGGGTAGGCCCGGCCACCCTACCTGACCCTCTGGGGTCAGCCCGGTGTCCCTACCCGACGCTCCGGGGTAGGCCTGGCGCCCCTACCTCATCCTCCGGGGTAGTGCCGGTACCCCTACCGGTGCTCCGGGGTACACCTGCGGTCCCTACAGGCGCTCCGGGGTAGGCCCGGCCACCCTACCTGACTTTCTGGGGGTCAGCCCGGTATCCCTACCTGATGCTCCGGGGTAGTCCTGGCCTCCTTACCTGTGTCTCCGGGTAAACCTGGCCACGCTGCAGGGTCGGCCTGCACTCCCTGGCCGCACTACGGGCCGGTCCTGATTAGTGTATTAAGACCGCTCCGCGATTCCACTTTCTTAAAATTTATTGTGTCTGACAGCTTGTCTTTTACCGCGCACGCAGGCAGGCAGGCAGGCAGGCAGGCACGCGTCAAAAACGTGAGAGCAAAGCGTTACCCGCAGTCGGAGTACTTTATCGGTAACGACTTCTTCGGGAAGAGGCGCCGACGCTGCTCTCTCGTCTCTGTACGAGTCGGTGGCCGTCCGGGTACCGCGTGGCACCGTTGGCGTGGGATCCGCTCCTAAACGAATACAGAAGAATCGATACGCTATGAATCGTCATCGATTGAAGTTATTAACAGTTGACGAGCGATGCTGGATTGTATCGTTTATGGAGCGTCACCTACCGACTGATTTAGCGCTACGCGGTAATACGCTTTCTGGCAGTTCCTTAAATAACAAAACTCATTCGTTCACGCACGCTAGGTGTGCATCCCTTCGTTAATAGCCGGAGAAGGAATACGTACGTACGTACGTACGTACCTACCAGCGGATCGTCACGGATTGAATATGACTCGATTAGTAGTCACCAGTATTATAAATTACCGACTCCTAAAGTTTGATTGCGGCACTCCTTTAGGACCTTGCGACGCTCTTGGTTAACGTTAGCGTTCTCCGGCCCCTGCGTTATCGCGCATTAACTGTTCATTGGCCTCCGAGGGACGGCGGTCTCGCAGGCCTCTGAAGAAAGCCAGTCGGCTGCCTGACAAGCGGTCCCTGTGGCCGAGGCCGACTTAGCCGAGCATCCTCGGAGACGACGAGCTCGCGTGGCCGCCGTGCCGGCTGACCGGCCCGCCCCGGGGCCGTTTCCCCCCCGCTCCCCGTCGCCGAAGGAGCGCGCCCCCCGCCACCGCCTAAGGCCGCTGGGACCTTCCTCACCGCTCGAACGCATCCCGCCGGCGACGGAGCCGCTGATGCCCCTCTGTCGGAAGCGCGGCGCGCCTCTCCGGCAGCCCTGGCTGGGGCCCTGGAGCCCCAGGTCTCTGCCCAGGCCGAGGCACGCGGCTGCTGCTTTGCCAGGGACGGGTCCGACCGGGAGCCGAGCGCATCGCCCGTAGGCAGGCACGGGCGCAGGCCGGACGTCGAAGCGGCCGACCACCCGGGCTGTAACAGAGAAAGCGGCGTTAGCGACACCGTTACAAATCTTTCTCATTTCCACCTGCGTGCGCGCCCGCACCCCGCCAAAACAGGCCCCCGGCCCGAACGCCCACCGCCTGCTGCTGCAGCCGCTCACCCGCCCTTAGACACACGCACGCGCACGCACGCACTGCCCCCCCCCCATTCGAGTCCCCGCCCCAAACACCTCCCGCCCGCCACCGCACCCACTCGCACGGGGCTACACACGTGCGCACCCCCCCCCCCCGCAACCGGCCCCCCCCAGCCCAAACCCTCCACCCGCTGCCCCGCTCACAGTCGTGCGCTCAAAACGCACACGCGCGCAGCCCCCCCCCCCCCCCCGCCCGAAACAGGGCCCCGGGCCGACACCCCCCACCCCCGTCACCCCGGGCCCGCCGCTGCACGCACACACACACCGCCCCCCCGCCCTCCCGCCACGCAGTTCGCGCCGAGCCTGGCTGCCCCTGCTCCCCCCTTCCGCCACCAGGCTTGCCGCCCCCGGTGGTGGAAGGCGGGAGACTTTAGGACCCTGCGGCGTCCCTGCCGGCTCCGTGCCCGGGCGGGAGAGGGGAGCCCCCCCGGTGCCCTGCCGTCTCTAAACCCCAGCTGCCGAGTCCCTATCCTGCCGCACCCGTGGCCCCGCTCCCGCCTTTCTTTCTCAGCCAGCCACGCACTCGCCCTGCTCCACTCCCGCCCGCCGCCGCCGCGGGGGGAAAACTAAAGGACCGGGGGGGTGGGACGGGGACGGGGACGGGGACGGGGACGGGGGAGAGAAGTAAAAAAAATAAAACTCCAACCGATCCAAACAGAAGCCTTCTCCGAAAAGACACACCGTCCCCCCTCGCCAGCCTGCCTCTGCGCCAGGCTCCCCGCCTGCTCGCCAGCCGCTCTCGCCCTGCTGCACTCCTGCCCGCCCTCGCCGCGGGGGGAAAACTAAACGACCGGGGGGGACGGGACGGGGACGGGGACGGGGACGGGGACGGGGGAGAGAAGTAAAAAAAATAAAACTCCAACCGATCCAAACAGAAGCCTTCTCCGAAAAGACACACCGTCCCCCCTCGCCAGCCTGCCTCTGCGCCAGGCTCCCCGCCTGCTCGCCCTGCTCCACTCCTGCCCGCCCCCGCCGCGGGGGGAAAACTAAACGACCGGGGGGGGGGGGGGACGGGGACGGGGACGGGGACGGGGGAGAGAAGTAAAAAAAATAAAACTCCAACCGATCCAAACAGAAGCCTTCTCCGAAAAGACACACCGTCCCCCCTCGCCAGCCTGCCTCTGCGCCAGGCTCCCCGCCTGCTCGCCAGCCGCTCTCGCCCTGCTCCATTCCTGCCCGCCCCCGCCGCGGGGGGAAAACTAAACGACCGGGGGGGGGGGGACGGGGACGGGGACGGGGACGGGGGAGAGAAGTAAAAAAAATAAAACTCCAACCGATCCAAACAGAAGCCTTCTCCGAAAAGACACACCGTCCCCCCTCGCCAGCCTGCCTCTGCGCCAGGCTCCCCGCCTGCTCGCCAGCCGCTCTCGCCCTGCTCCACTCCTGCCCGCCCCCGCCGCGGGGGGAAAACTAAACGACCGGGGGGGGGGGGACGGGGACGGGGACGGGGACGGGGACGGGGACGGGGGAGAGAAGTAAAAAAAATAAAACTCCAACCGATCCAAACAGAAGCCTTCTCCGAAAAGACACACCGTCCCCCCTCGCCAGCCTACCTCTGCGCCAGGCTCCCCGCCTGCTCGCCAGCCGCTCTCGCCCCCCCTCTTTTCTAGCCTCCTTTCCCCGCCGCTGCTGCCGCCGCGACTGAGCAGCAGACCGTTGCCGTGGCGGGAAACACCACAGTTTCCGGGGGCCCCGTTGCCGGGCTGCAGACCACCCCACCCAGCCACCCGCCCCCCAACCCCCCGTCTCCAGGGCGCCGGAAAGTCTGTGATCGGGTGGGGCCGGGGGAGGGGGGGGGGGGGGGGCTGCACCTACTGGCCTGCAGGTCCGGGACTGCAGCGCGGGGAGGGAGGGGGAGCACACCGGTGCAGGGGTGCGTGTAGCTGTGTGTGCCTGCGTCGCGTTCTGTGTGTGTGTGTGTGTGTGTGTGCGCGCGCCTCTGAGCGCGCGTGTGTCACCGGGGGGGGGGGGGGGTGGCAGTGCCTGCAGGATCGCAGATATGTATTTTAAAGTATTTATTTTATTAAAAAAAGGAAAACGTCAAAAAAACACCAAAAAAAAACAGGCGGGGGGGGGGGGGGAGAAAAATTAAAAACAACCCCCCAAAAAAAGCCCAAGACCGCAAAAACCAAAACCAAAAGTCGGCGAGCACCCAGCAGCGCCGGGACCCGAACCTGAACCTGGCAAGGGGCTACCAGTCCTGAAGGCACCCAGTGAACAGCGAACTCGCGCCGGGGAGCCGGGCAGTTTGTGCCGGGGGCTGCCACCTCTGCCCGGACCCCGCCGACAGAATATGGTTGGGGGGGGGGGGGGGCAGCAGCGGAGCAGAGGGGCTGGCTGGTGTGGTGAAGCTGGCAAGTGCCTGGCAGCCACCGGCTCGGAATAGGTGCGTGCACGTGCATGAGAACGACGAGGGTGGGGGGGGGGGTGTGTGTGTGTCAGGAAACAAAAATTATTTTGAAAACTGGTTGTCGTTAATATTGTATTAATATTTCCCGCCGGAATCAATAAAGGTGAAATAACTCTTGCATCAGACAGTACGTTTAAACGTGCTCCCTTGGTGTAGAAGTGGTTCAAACTCGGGAAGGGGAGGGGGAAAGAAATGCCGTCCGGGAGAACCGGGAGAGGGTGGCCCTTTTAATCAGATTTGCTAAAATCTCAAAAGAAAGAAAAAAAAAAAAAAAAACGAAAAAAACGAACCAAAAACAGGCGCACCTGCCCCCCCCGCCCCCCCCCGCCCAAGGGGCACCGAACGGCTGCCAGGTCTACCCGGCTCCGCGGGCGGCCGCCAGGTCTACCCGGCTCCGGAGGCCGGCGCGGCCGCCGGCGGCGCCCGGAGGACGCGGGGTGTCGCTGCCGCAGCGGCCGGTGAAAAGGGCCGCCAGGTCTACCCGGCTCCGCGGGCGGCCGCCAGGTCTACCCGGCTCCGGAGGCCGGCGCGGCCGCCGGCGGCGCCCGGAGGACGCGGGGTGTCGCTGCCGCAGCGGCCGGTGAAAAGGGCCGCCAGGTCTACCCGGCTCCGCGGGCGGCCGCCAGGTCTACCCGGCTCCGGAGGCCGGCGCGGCCGCCGGCGGCGCCCGGAGGACGCGGGGTGTCGCTGCCGCAGCGGCCGGTGAAAAGGGCCGCCAGGTCTACCCGGCTCCGCGGGCGGCCGCCAGGTCTACCCGGCTCCGGAGGCCGGCGCGGCCGCCGGCGGCGCCCGGAGGACGCGGGGTGTCGCTGCCGCAGCGGCCGGTGAAAAGAGCCGCCAGGTCTACCCGGCTCCGCGGGCGGCCGCCAGGTCTACCCGGCTCCGGAGGCCGGCGCGGCCGCCGGCGGCGCCCGGAGGACGCGGGGTGTCGCTGCCGCAGCGGCCGGTGAAAAGAGCCGCCAGGTCTACCCGGCTCCGCGGGCGGCCGCCAGGTCTACCCGGCTCCGGAGGCCGGCGCGGCCGCCGGCGGCGCCCGGAGGACGCGGGGTGTCGCTGCCGCAGCGGCCGGTGAAAAGAGCCGCCAGGTCTACCCGGCTCCGGCGGGACTTAGCCGCATTTCGGGGGCGGGGAGGTAGACCTGATAGCCCCGCCACTTTCTCGGAGCTGGCCAAGGGGTCGCTGTTTTTCGCTGCCTCCAGTTACGTCATCGTAAAAGTCGGTGTCATTGGCGGGTCTCCCCGGTGGGCAGGGACGGCACTCTTGGAGCCGGCCGGGGGCGGGGACGTGATCTCCCGTACTATAGGAGGTAGTGGTGACTCGTGCACGGAGCAGCGCTAGTGAGCGGCTGCAAGGCTTACGGCTCAGCCGGCGAAGTGGAGCGCTGGGCGGCCGTTGTGGTGGTGGTTTTGCCTGGTGGTTCGGCTCGTTTTCTGTCTGTTCGGCCAGTTGGTCTCTCCCGGTGTTTTCCAAGTAAGCCAGCCGGGCGCCTGCGAGGGTCTGGCAGGCTGGCGGTGGCTGTTGACCCGAGTGGTGCGAGAGGTGCAAAGGTGGATTCCGCAGGGCATAGCCCGGTGGCCGGCGGCGGCCACCGGCACTCGAACGCTGGAAGACCGGGTGGAGCCGAGCCTGCCTCGGCTTTCCCCCGGCCCCGGAGGGCCCGATGATGGCAAAGGTGGAGCGCTGGTATATGCGAGGGCAGCTGCCCGTGAGCATCCAGCCCGCCGCGGCTGCCGCCGCCTCCTGAGGGCCTGGTGATGGGCGGGCGAGGTGGCGGCACCTCGTCCTTTGACTCTGGCCTTAAGCTGGAGCGGGCAGAGCGGCAGCCGGTCCCGGTGGCTGGCAGCCGGATGCAGACGGCTGGGGGTTCTCGTGCGTGCCGCAGCTTCCCCCCAGCCCCCGAGGGCCCGATGATGGCACAGGTGAGAGGCCGCAGCGCCTCGTCCTGTTTTTGCCGGCATGAGCCACGCGTGGGCGGCCTGTGGTGTCCGGCCTGCCCCGGCTTGCCTGGTTGCAGGAGGGCTCGGTGGAAAGGTCTGCAGCGCTCTACCGGGTTTAGAGGTGGCGGCACCTCATCGCGTTTTCTCCGGCCTTAAGCTGGAGCCCATGCACGAATTGGGCAGAGTGCAAGCGGCAGCCGGTCCCGGTGGCTGGCAGCCGGATGCAGACGGCTGGGGGTTCTCGTGCGTGCCGCAGCTTCCCCCCAGCCCCCGAGGGCCCGATGATGGCACAGGTGAGAGGCCGCAGCGCCTCGTCCTGTTTCTGCCGGCATGAGCCACGCGTGGGCGGCCTGTGGTGTCCGGCCTGCCCCGGCTTGCCTGGTTGCAGGAGGGCTCGGTGGAAAGGTCTGCAGCGCTGTACCGGGTTAGAGGTGGCGGCACCTCATCGCGTTTTCTCCG
>NW_027439420.1:45000-47500 GCF_964188355.1 Buteo buteo
GGCGGCAGTGCGCGGGAAGGGGGGACGCCGGCGCGGGGTGTGACGAGCCCCGCCGGCCGAGCCCGCTCGGGCAAGGAGGAAGAAGCGGCGAGCGGCGGTGAGGACGGGGCAGCAGGGCGCGAGCGGCGCGAGAGGAGAGGGTCCTCCGGGGTCGCGGGAGGCGTCTCCCGCGGCCCTGCCCGCACCTTGTCGGGCTGCTGCGAAGCAGCCCGGCCGGCCGCGCAGGGGAAAGGCCTCCGGGCATTCCGGGCGGGTGCGTGGCGCCGGGTGGGGCGGCGGCGGCCGTTCCCCCCCGCACCTCTCCCCACGAGGGAGCCGGGGCGGGGGGGGCGCTCTGCCGCCGCCGCCTCCTCTGGTGGGCGAGGCCCCCGCCGGGCTGTGTCCCGCGCCAGCGGGCGGCCCGAGCCACGGCTCTCCTCCCGGGCGCAGCGCCGGGCTACTGAGGGAAACCCCGGGCCCCGGGAAGGAGGACGTGGTGGTGGCGGTGGATGTCGGGCGCGCCCCCGCGGGCGGACGCTCCCCCGAGGGCGGCAGCGGGGGAGGCACCCCCGCGGGGCCTTCAGGTCGTTTCCCTCACCCCAGGGCCAGGTACCTAGCGTCCGCGCCTCCGCGGCCCTCCCTCGGCGAGCCCGGGGGTCGAAGGCCGTGGAGCCGGGCGGAGGTTTAAAGACGCGGGCGGCTCGATGCGACCCGGGGGGGCGGCCGGGCGGCGGTGCCTTAAAGGGGCCGGGAGTTCCTCCCACGAAGGCCCTGGTGGGCTGCCGCCCGTGCTCATCCCGCGGGCAGCCGTGCCGGGGAGGGGTCCCGCTGCCCCCTCCTCTCCGCGGTCCGGTCTCGGTGGAGACCGCGGTGCGGTCGGCCGTAGCCGGCCTGCCTGCCTCGAAACGGGCGGCCCCGGCGTGAGCGCGGGCTCACTGCCCGGGGTGGCGGGTCCCCGCGGTGGGGGCTCGCTGGGCGGCTGCCGGGCCGCCGCGACTCCGTCGCAGCGCTGCGCCGCGCTGCGCTCCGTTCCCCCCCTCGCCCTGGCGAGCGCTCGGCGGTCTCCCGCCACTGGCTGCTGGCAAGGGCGGCACCCCGGCTGAGCGGCGGCGGCGCCGCTCGGCCTGTCGGTCGGCCGGAGGGCGCCCGGTGCCGGCCGCGGCTGTCCCGTCCCGGGCCCTGCCCGCCGCTTCCCCGTCGCGCTTCCCGGCCGCGCCGGGCAGGTGGGCGGGGGCGGGCGGGGGCACCCCACGCGCGGTCTCCGCGTGGAAACGGGGAGAGCGGGCGCTGTCCCCGGCTTAGCGCCGTCCGCCTTCCACCTGGGGCGTGCCCGTGGAAGGGGCCGAGGCGAGAAGCGGTGGCGGTGGTTCCGGGAGGGCAGCCGCTCTGGTGCGGCAGCGGGTGCCGTCCGGCAGGCCGCGGGCGGTGCGTCGCCGGCTCTGGCGGTTGCCGCCTCTTGGAGCCGCTGGCGTGGCCGCGGAGTTGCCGTCGGGACGAGCCCGGGGGAGCTGGCTGTCGTAGCGCGGCGCAGCCGGCACGGAGGCGTGTGCGGGGCCGGTGGGGCTCCCCGCTGCTGCCCCGCAGCAGCAGCAGCCGTGTCGTCCGGAGCGTGGTGGGCAGGCCGCGCGCGGTCGGGTGCATCGCTGCCTCTGCCCAGAGGCCGGGCCGAGCCCGTGCGCCTGGGCCGCCTCCGATGCGAGCAAGGCATTTCCCAGGCCGGTCGGGAGCGCGGGCTCCCCAGCCTCGCCGCTCGGAGTTTTCCGTTCCTTTCCCCCCCCCCCTTTCTCTGTGTGTGCTCGTACGGTCAGCAGAGGCGCGGCTTCTCCGTCGTGCTGCGCCGTGCCCCCTCCGCGCGTGCGGAGGGGGGTGGGCGGGCGGGCGGTGGGCCATCCTCCGGAGGGGCCGCTCGCCTGTGGCGAAGCGGTCCTGGCCCCCTCGCGCGTGCGGGGCGGTGCCGAAAGCCAGACAACTCTTAGCGGTGGATCACTCGGCTCGTGCGTCGATGAAGAACGCAGCTAGCTGCGAGAATTAATGTGAATTGCAGGACACATTGATCATCGACACTTCGAACGCACTTGCGGCCCCGGGTTCCTCCCGGGGCTACGCCTGTCTGAGCGTCGCTTGACGATCAATCGCCCGTCTGTGCCGCCGCCCCTCGCCTCGCGGCGGGGCGGCGGTCGCAGCGGCGCGGCTGGGGCGCCTCGCAGGCCCGCGCGCGCGCGGCCCCGGGCCCGGGGAGTCGTTCCCCGCAGCCCGGCGGCGGCCGCTGCCAAGGGCCTTCGTCCCCCTAAATCGAGACTCGGGGAGCGCTCCGAAGCTCCCCGCTCCTGGAGCACCCGCTGGTCGGAGCTCGTCCCGCCGGGGCCGTCAGGGTTCGTCGAGCCGGTCGGGCCTGGCGCGGCGGTGGGGAGAGAGGAGGGGGGAGGTGCGGGCCTCGCCCCCGGCCTCCCGCGCGGGCGGCTGTCTGCGGGTGGGTACCGCGGTGGTACCGTGCCGTGCTGCCGCGCGCGCGTGTGCGTGC
>NW_027439420.1:55000-65000 GCF_964188355.1 Buteo buteo
GAGTTCTACCTGCTGTCCCTACGGGCACGCGGCGATGGATCCCGGCCCCCCATCCTGACCCTCCAGGGTAGGCCCGGCCACCCTACCTGACCCTCTGGGGTCAGCCCGGTGTCCCTACCCGACGCTCCGGGGTAGGCCTGGCGCCCCTACCTCATCCTCCGGGGTAGTACCCGTACCCCTACCGGTGCTCCGGGGTACACCTGCTGTCCCTACAGGCGCTCCGGGGTAGGCCCGGCCACCCTACCTGACCCTCTGGGGTCAGCCCGGTGTCCCTACCCGACGCTCCGGGGTACGCCTGGCGCCCCTACCTCATGCTCCGGGGTAGTACCGGTACCCCTACCGGTGCTCCGGGGTACACCTGCTGTCCCTACAGGCGCTCCGGGGTAGGCCCGGCCACCCTACCTGACCCTCCGGGGTCAGCCCGGTGTCCCTACCCGACGCTCCGGGGTAGGCCTGGCGCCCCTACCTCATCCTCCGGGGTAGTGCCGGTACCCCTGCCGGTGCTCCGGGGTACACCTGCGGTCCCTACAGGCGCTCCGGGGTAGGCCCGGCCACCCTACCTGACCCTCCGGGGTCAGCCCGGTATCCCTACCCGACGCTCCGGGGTAGGCCTGGCGCCCCTACCTCATCCTCCGGGGTAGTACCCGTACCCCTACCGGTGCTCCGGGATACACCTGCGGTCCCTACAGGCGCTCCGGGGTAGGCCCGGCCACCCTACCTGACCCTCTGGGGTCAGCCCGGTGTCCCTACCCGACGCTCCGGGGTACGCCTGGCGCCCCTACCTCATGCTCCGGGGTAGTGCCGGTACCCCTGCCGGTGCTCCGGGGTACACCTGCGGTCCCTACAGGCGCTCCGGGGTAGGCCCGGCCACCCTACCTGACCCTCCGGGGTCAGCCCGGTATCCCTACCCGACGCTCCGGGGTAGGCCTGGCGCCCCTACCTCATCCTCCGGGGTAGTGCCGGTACCCCTGCCGGTGCTCCGGGGTACACCTGCGGTCCCTACAGGCGCTCCGGGGTAGGCCCGGCCACCCTACCTGACCCTCCGGGGTCAGCCCGGTGTCCCTACCCGACGCTCCGGGGTAGGCCTGGCGCCCCTACCTCATCCTCCGGGGTAGTGCCGGTACCCCTGCCGGTGCTCCGGGATACCCCTGCGGTCCCTACAGGCGCTCCGGGGTAGGCCCGGCCACCCTACCTGACCCTCTGGGGTCAGCCCGGTGTCCCTACCCGACGCTCCGGGGTAGGCCTGGCGCCCCTACCTCATCCTCCGGGGTAGTGCCGGTACCCCTGCCGGTGCTCCGGGGTACACCTGCGGTCCCTACAGGCGCTCCGGGGTAGGCCCGGCCACCCTACCTGACCCTCCGGGGTCAGCCCGGTATCCCTACCCGACGCTCCGGGGTAGGCCTGGCGCCCCTACCTCATCCTCCGGGGTAGTGCCGGTACCCCTGCCGGTGCTCCGGGGTACACCTGCGGTCCCTACAGGCGCTCCGGGGTAGGCCCGGCCACCCTACCTGACCCTCTGGGGTCAGCCCGGTGTCCCTACCCGACGCTCCGGGGTAGGCCTGGCGCCCCTACCTCATCCTCCGGGGTAGTGCCGGTACCCCTGCCGGTGCTCCGGGGTACACCTGCGGTCCCTACAGGCGCTCCGGGGTAGGCCCGGCCACCCTACCTGACCCTCCGGGGTCAGCCCGGTGTCCCTACCCGACGCTCCGGGGTAGGCCTGGCGCCCCTACCTCATCCTCCGGGGTAGTGCCGGTACCCCTACCGGTGCTCCGGGATACCCCTGCGGTCCCTACAGGCGCTCCGGGGTAGGCCCGGCCACCCTACCTGACCCTCCGGGGTCAGCCCGGTGTCCCTACCCGACGCTCCGGGGTAGGCCTGGCGCCCCTACCTCATCCTCCGGGGTAGTGCCGGTACCCCTGCCGGTGCTCCGGGGTACACCTGCGGTCCCTACAGGCGCTCCGGGGTAGGCCCGGCCACCCTACCTGACCCTCCGGGGTCAGCCCGGTATCCCTACCCGACGCTCCGGGGTAGGCCTGGCGCCCCTACCTCATCCTCCGGGGTAGTGCCGGTACCCCTGCCGGTGCTCCGGGGTACACCTGCGGTCCCTACAGGCGCTCCGGGGTAGGCCCGGCCACCCTACCTGACCCTCCGGGGTCAGCCCGGTGTCCCTACCCGACGCTCCGGGGTAGGCCTGGCGCCCCTACCTCATCCTCCGGGGTAGTGCCGGTACCCCTGCCGGTGCTCCGGGGTACACCTGCGGTCCCTACAGGCGCTCCGGGGTAGGCCCGGCCACCCTACCTGACCCTCCGGGGTCAGCCCGGTATCCCTACCCGACGCTCCGGGGTAGGCCTGGCGCCCCTACCTCATCCTCCGGGGTAGTGCCGGTACCCCTGCCGGTGCTCCGGGGTACACCTGCGGTCCCTACAGGCGCTCCGGGATAGGCCCGGCCACCCTACCTGACCCTCCGGGGTCAGCCCGGTATCCCTACCCGACGCTCCGGGGTAGGCCTGGCGCCCCTACCTCATCCTCCGGGGTAGTGCCGGTACCCCTGCCGGTGCTCCGGGGTACACCTGCGGTCCCTACAGGCGCTCCGGGGTAGGCCCGGCCACCCTACCTGACCCTCCGGGGTCAGCCCGGTATCCCTACCCGACGCTCCGGGGTAGGCCTGGCGCCCCTACCTCATCCTCCGGGGTAGTGCCGGTACCCCTGCCGGTGCTCCGGGGTACACCTGCGGTCCCTACAGGCGCTCCGGGGTAGGCCCGGCCACCCTACCTGACCCTCTGGGGTCAGCCCGGTGTCCCTACCCGACGCTCCGGGGTAGGCCTGGCGCCCCTACCTCATCCTCCGGGGTAGTGCCGGTACCCCTGCCGGTGCTCCGGGGTACACCTGCGGTCCCTACAGGCGCTCCGGGGTAGGCCCGGCCACCCTACCTGACCCTCTGGGGTCAGCCCGGTGTCCCTACCCGACGCTCCGGGGTAGGCCTGGCGCCCCTACCTCATCCTCCGGGGTAGTGCCGGTACCCCTACCGGTGCTCCGGGGTACACCTGCGGTCCCTACAGGCGCTCCGGGGTAGGCCCGGCCACCCTACCTGACTTTCTGGGGGTCAGCCCGGTATCCCTACCTGATGCTCCGGGGTAGTCCTGGCCTCCTTACCTGTGTCTCCGGGTAAACCTGGCCACGCTGCAGGGTCGGCCTGCACTCCCTGGCCGCACTACGGGCCGGTCCTGATTAGTGTATTAAGACCGCTCCGCGATTCCACTTTCTTAAAATTTATTGTGTCTGACAGCTTGTCTTTTACCGCGCACGCAGGCAGGCAGGCAGGCAGGCAGGCACGCGTCAAAAACGTGAGAGCAAAGCGTTACCCGCAGTCGGAGTACTTTATCGGTAACGACTTCTTCGGGAAGAGGCGCCGACGCTGCTCTCTCGTCTCTGTACGAGTCGGTGGCCGTCCGGGTACCGCGTGGCACCGTTGGCGTGGGATCCGCTCCTAAACGAATACAGAAGAATCGATACGCTATGAATCGTCATCGATTGAAGTTATTAACAGTTGACGAGCGATGCTGGATTGTATCGTTTATGGAGCGTCACCTACCGACTGATTTAGCGCTACGCGGTAATACGCTTTCTGGCAGTTCCTTAAATAACAAAACTCATTCGTTCACGCACGCTAGGTGTGCATCCCTTCGTTAATAGCCGGAGAAGGAATACGTACGTACGTACGTACGTACCTACCAGCGGATCGTCACGGATTGAATATGACTCGATTAGTAGTCACCAGTATTATAAATTACCGACTCCTAAAGTTTGATTGCGGCACTCCTTTAGGACCTTGCGACGCTCTTGGTTAACGTTAGCGTTCTCCGGCCCCTGCGTTATCGCGCATTAACTGTTCATTGGCCTCCGAGGGACGGCGGTCTCGCAGGCCTCTGAAGAAAGCCAGTCGGCTGCCTGACAAGCGGTCCCTGTGGCCGAGGCCGACTTAGCCGAGCATCCTCGGAGACGACGAGCTCGCGTGGCCGCCGTGCCGGCTGACCGGCCCGCCCCGGGGCCGTTTCCCCCCCGCTCCCCGTCGCCGAAGGAGCGCGCCCCCCGCCACCGCCTAAGGCCGCTGGGACCTTCCTCACCGCTCGAACGCATCCCGCCGGCGACGGAGCCGCTGATGCCCCTCTGTCGGAAGCGCGGCGCGCCTCTCCGGCAGCCCTGGCTGGGGCCCTGGAGCCCCAGGTCTCTGCCCAGGCCGAGGCACGCGGCTGCTGCTTTGCCAGGGACGGGTCCGACCGGGAGCCGAGCGCATCGCCCGTAGGCAGGCACGGGCGCAGGCCGGACGTCGAAGCGGCCGACCACCCGGGCTGTAACAGAGAAAGCGGCGTTAGCGACACCGTTACAAATCTTTCTCATTTCCACCTGCGTGCGCGCCCGCACCCCGCCAAAACAGGCCCCCGGCCCGAACGCCCACCGCCTGCTGCTGCAGCCGCTCACCCGCCCTTAGACACACGCACGCGCACGCACGCACTGCCCCCCCCCCATTCGAGTCCCCGCCCCAAACACCTCCCGCCCGCCACCGCACCCACTCGCACGGGGCTACACACGTGCGCACCCCCCCCCCCCGCAACCGGCCCCCCCCAGCCCAAACCCTCCACCCGCTGCCCCGCTCACAGTCGTGCGCTCAAAACGCACACGCGCGCAGCCCCCCCCCCCCCCCCGCCCGAAACAGGGCCCCGGGCCGACACCCCCCACCCCCGTCACCCCGGGCCCGCCGCTGCACGCACACACACACCGCCCCCCCGCCCTCCCGCCACGCAGTTCGCGCCGAGCCTGGCTGCCCCTGCTCCCCCCTTCCGCCACCAGGCTTGCCGCCCCCGGTGGTGGAAGGCGGGAGACTTTAGGACCCTGCGGCGTCCCTGCCGGCTCCGTGCCCGGGCGGGAGAGGGGAGCCCCCCCGGTGCCCTGCCGTCTCTAAACCCCAGCTGCCGAGTCCCTATCCTGCCGCACCCGTGGCCCCGCTCCCGCCTTTCTTTCTCAGCCAGCCACGCACTCGCCCTGCTCCACTCCCGCCCGCCGCCGCCGCGGGGGGAAAACTAAAGGACCGGGGGGGTGGGACGGGGACGGGGACGGGGACGGGGACGGGGGAGAGAAGTAAAAAAAATAAAACTCCAACCGATCCAAACAGAAGCCTTCTCCGAAAAGACACACCGTCCCCCCTCGCCAGCCTGCCTCTGCGCCAGGCTCCCCGCCTGCTCGCCAGCCGCTCTCGCCCTGCTGCACTCCTGCCCGCCCTCGCCGCGGGGGGAAAACTAAACGACCGGGGGGGACGGGACGGGGACGGGGACGGGGACGGGGACGGGGGAGAGAAGTAAAAAAAATAAAACTCCAACCGATCCAAACAGAAGCCTTCTCCGAAAAGACACACCGTCCCCCCTCGCCAGCCTGCCTCTGCGCCAGGCTCCCCGCCTGCTCGCCCTGCTCCACTCCTGCCCGCCCCCGCCGCGGGGGGAAAACTAAACGACCGGGGGGGGGGGGGGACGGGGACGGGGACGGGGACGGGGGAGAGAAGTAAAAAAAATAAAACTCCAACCGATCCAAACAGAAGCCTTCTCCGAAAAGACACACCGTCCCCCCTCGCCAGCCTGCCTCTGCGCCAGGCTCCCCGCCTGCTCGCCAGCCGCTCTCGCCCTGCTCCATTCCTGCCCGCCCCCGCCGCGGGGGGAAAACTAAACGACCGGGGGGGGGGGGACGGGGACGGGGACGGGGACGGGGGAGAGAAGTAAAAAAAATAAAACTCCAACCGATCCAAACAGAAGCCTTCTCCGAAAAGACACACCGTCCCCCCTCGCCAGCCTGCCTCTGCGCCAGGCTCCCCGCCTGCTCGCCAGCCGCTCTCGCCCTGCTCCACTCCTGCCCGCCCCCGCCGCGGGGGGAAAACTAAACGACCGGGGGGGGGGGGACGGGGACGGGGACGGGGACGGGGACGGGGACGGGGGAGAGAAGTAAAAAAAATAAAACTCCAACCGATCCAAACAGAAGCCTTCTCCGAAAAGACACACCGTCCCCCCTCGCCAGCCTACCTCTGCGCCAGGCTCCCCGCCTGCTCGCCAGCCGCTCTCGCCCCCCCTCTTTTCTAGCCTCCTTTCCCCGCCGCTGCTGCCGCCGCGACTGAGCAGCAGACCGTTGCCGTGGCGGGAAACACCACAGTTTCCGGGGGCCCCGTTGCCGGGCTGCAGACCACCCCACCCAGCCACCCGCCCCCCAACCCCCCGTCTCCAGGGCGCCGGAAAGTCTGTGATCGGGTGGGGCCGGGGGAGGGGGGGGGGGGGGGGCTGCACCTACTGGCCTGCAGGTCCGGGACTGCAGCGCGGGGAGGGAGGGGGAGCACACCGGTGCAGGGGTGCGTGTAGCTGTGTGTGCCTGCGTCGCGTTCTGTGTGTGTGTGTGTGTGTGTGTGCGCGCGCCTCTGAGCGCGCGTGTGTCACCGGGGGGGGGGGGGGGTGGCAGTGCCTGCAGGATCGCAGATATGTATTTTAAAGTATTTATTTTATTAAAAAAAGGAAAACGTCAAAAAAACACCAAAAAAAAACAGGCGGGGGGGGGGGGGAGAAAAATTAAAAACAACCCCCCAAAAAAAGCCCAAGACCGCAAAAACCAAAACCAAAAGTCGGCGAGCACCCAGCAGCGCCGGGACCCGAACCTGAACCTGGCAAGGGGCTACCAGTCCTGAAGGCACCCAGTGAACAGCGAACTCGCGCCGGGGAGCCGGGCAGTTTGTGCCGGGGGCTGCCACCTCTGCCCGGACCCCGCCGACAGAATATGGTTGGGGGGGGGGGGGGGCAGCAGCGGAGCAGAGGGGCTGGCTGGTGTGGTGAAGCTGGCAAGTGCCTGGCAGCCACCGGCTCGGAATAGGTGCGTGCACGTGCATGAGAACGACGAGGGTGGGGGGGGGGGTGTGTGTGTGTCAGGAAACAAAAATTATTTTGAAAACTGGTTGTCGTTAATATTGTATTAATATTTCCCGCCGGAATCAATAAAGGTGAAATAACTCTTGCATCAGACAGTACGTTTAAACGTGCTCCCTTGGTGTAGAAGTGGTTCAAACTCGGGAAGGGGAGGGGGAAAGAAATGCCGTCCGGGAGAACCGGGAGAGGGTGGCCCTTTTAATCAGATTTGCTAAAATCTCAAAAGAAAGAAAAAAAAAAAAAAAAACGAAAAAAACGAACCAAAAACAGGCGCACCTGCCCCCCCCGCCCCCCCCCGCCCAAGGGGCACCGAACGGCTGCCAGGTCTACCCGGCTCCGCGGGCGGCCGCCAGGTCTACCCGGCTCCGGAGGCCGGCGCGGCCGCCGGCGGCGCCCGGAGGACGCGGGGTGTCGCTGCCGCAGCGGCCGGTGAAAAGGGCCGCCAGGTCTACCCGGCTCCGCGGGCGGCCGCCAGGTCTACCCGGCTCCGGAGGCCGGCGCGGCCGCCGGCGGCGCCCGGAGGACGCGGGGTGTCGCTGCCGCAGCGGCCGGTGAAAAGGGCCGCCAGGTCTACCCGGCTCCGCGGGCGGCCGCCAGGTCTACCCGGCTCCGGAGGCCGGCGCGGCCGCCGGCGGCGCCCGGAGGACGCGGGGTGTCGCTGCCGCAGCGGCCGGTGAAAAGGGCCGCCAGGTCTACCCGGCTCCGCGGGCGGCCGCCAGGTCTACCCGGCTCCGGAGGCCGGCGCGGCCGCCGGCGGCGCCCGGAGGACGCGGGGTGTCGCTGCCGCAGCGGCCGGTGAAAAGAGCCGCCAGGTCTACCCGGCTCCGCGGGCGGCCGCCAGGTCTACCCGGCTCCGGAGGCCGGCGCGGCCGCCGGCGGCGCCCGGAGGACGCGGGGTGTCGCTGCCGCAGCGGCCGGTGAAAAGAGCCGCCAGGTCTACCCGGCTCCGCGGGCGGCCGCCAGGTCTACCCGGCTCCGGAGGCCGGCGCGGCCGCCGGCGGCGCCCGGAGGACGCGGGGTGTCGCTGCCGCAGCGGCCGGTGAAAAGAGCCGCCAGGTCTACCCGGCTCCGGCGGGACTTAGCCGCATTTCGGGGGCGGGGAGGTAGACCTGATAGCCCCGCCACTTTCTCGGAGCTGGCCAAGGGGTCGCTGTTTTTCGCTGCCTCCAGTTACGTCATCGTAAAAGTCGGTGTCATTGGCGGGTCTCCCCGGTGGGCAGGGACGGCACTCTTGGAGCCGGCCGGGGGCGGGGACGTGATCTCCCGTACTATAGGAGGTAGTGGTGACTCGTGCACGGAGCAGCGCTAGTGAGCGGCTGCAAGGCTTACGGCTCAGCCGGCGAAGTGGAGCGCTGGGCGGCCGTTGTGGTGGTGGTTTTGCCTGGTGGTTCGGCTCGTTTTCTGTCTGTTCGGCCAGTTGGTCTCTCCCGGTGTTTTCCAAGTAAGCCAGCCGGGCGCCTGCGAGGGTCTGGCAGGCTGGCGGTGGCTGTTGACCCGAGTGGTGCGAGAGGTGCAAAGGTGGATTCCGCAGGGCATAGCCCGGTGGCCGGCGGCGGCCACCGGCACTCGAACGCTGGAAGACCGGGTGGAGCCGAGCCTGCCTCGGCTTTCCCCCGGCCCCGGAGGGCCCGATGATGGCAAAGGTGGAGCGCTGGTATATGCGAGGGCAGCTGCCCGTGAGCATCCAGCCCGCCGCGGCTGCCGCCGCCTCCTGAGGGCCTGGTGATGGGCGGGCGAGGTGGCGGCACCTCGTCCTTTGACTCTGGCCTTAAGCTGGAGCGGGCAGAGCGGCAGCCGGTCCCGGTGGCTGGCAGCCGGATGCAGACGGCTGGGGGTTCTCGTGCGTGCCGCAGCTTCCCCCCAGCCCCCGAGGGCCCGATGATGGCACAGGTGAGAGGCCGCAGCGCCTCGTCCTGTTTTTGCCGGCATGAGCCACGCGTGGGCGGCCTGTGGTGTCCGGCCTGCCCCGGCTTGCCTGGTTGCAGGAGGGCTCGGTGGAAAGGTCTGCAGCGCTCTACCGGGTTTAGAGGTGGCGGCACCTCATCGCGTTTTCTCCGGCCTTAAGCTGGAGCCCATGCACGAATTGGGCAGAGTGCAAGCGGCAGCCGGTCCCGGTGGCTGGCAGCCGGATGCAGACGGCTGGGGGTTCTCGTGCGTGCCGCAGCTTCCCCCCAGCCCCCGAGGGCCCGATGATGGCACAGGTGAGAGGCCGCAGCGCCTCGTCCTGTTTCTGCCGGCATGAGCCACGCGTGGGCGGCCTGTGGTGTCCGGCCTGCCCCGGCTTGCCTGGTTGCAGGAGGGCTCGGTGGAAAGGTCTGCAGCGCTGTACCGGGTTAGAGGTGGCGGCACCTCATCGCGTTTTCTCCGGCCTTAAGCTGGAGCCCATGCACGAATTGGGCAGAGTGCAAGCGGCAGCCGGTCCCGGTGGCTGGCAGCCGGATGCAGACGGCTGGGGGTTCTCGTGCGTGCCGCAGCTTCCCCCCAGCCCCCGAGGGCCCGATGATGGCACAGGTGAGAGGCCGCAGCGCCTCGTCCTGTTTCTGCCGGCATGAGCCACGCGTGGGCGGCCTGTGGTGTCCGGCCTGCCCCGGCTTGCCTGGTTGCAGGAGGGCTCGGTGGAAAGGTCTGCAGCGCTGTACCGGGTTAGAGGTGGCGGCACCTCATCGCGTTTTCTCCGGCCTTAAGCTGGAGCCCGCGAAGCGGGAAGAAAAGTGCGGCTGTACCTGGTGGCTGGCAAGTCGAACGCAGGCGGCTGGGGTTGTCTCGCTTCTGTGGCATTCCCCCAGGCCCCGAACACCCGTGCGCGGCATGGGTCCAGGTGCCTTTTTTTTCCCCGACGGCAAGCGGTTGCCTGTGGGGCGGGCAAAGACCGGCAGCCGGTGGCGGTTGCCGGCACTCGAACGCTGGAGGAGCTGGGGGAGTTGAGCCTGCTGTGGCCATCCCCCGGTCCCGTTACCTTCCTCAAGGGAATCGTTGTCTGGAGCCGGGTGGCCCGTGGCACCTCCCGCTCCACGATTTGACTGATCCAGACCCACAGGCAGCGCCCGCTG
>NW_027439420.1:77500-86074 GCF_964188355.1 Buteo buteo
AGGGGTAGACCTGGCCTCCCCTTGCCGGCCCAAGGGGTAGACCTGGCCGCCCCTTGCCGGCCCAAGGGGTAGACCTGGCCGCCCCTTGCCGGCCCAAGGGGTAGACCTGGCCGCCCCTTGCCGGCCCAAGGGGTAGACCTGGCCGCCCCTTGCCGGCCCAAGGGGTAGACCTGGCCTCCCCTTGCCGGCCCAAGGGGTAGACCTGGCCGCCCCTTGCCGGCCCAAGGGGTAGACCTGGCCGCCCCTTGCCGGCCCAAGGGGTAGACCTGGCCGCCCCTTGCCGGCCCAAGGGGTAGACCTGGCCGCCCCTTGCCGGCCCAAGGGGTAGACCTGGCCGCCCCTTGCCGGCCCAAGGGGTAGACCTGGCCGCCCCTTGCCGGCCCAAGGGGTAGACCTGGCCGCCCCTTGCCGGCCCAAGGGGTAGACCTGGCCGCCCCTTGCCGGCCCAAGGGGTAGACCTGGCCGCCCCTTGCCGGCCCAAGGGGTAGACCTGGCCGCCCCTTGCCGGCCCAAGGGGTAGACCTGGCCGCCCCTTGCCGGCCCAAGGGGTAGACCTGGCCTCCCCTTGCCGGCCCAAGGGGTAGACCTGGCCTCCCCTTGCCGGCCCAAGGGGTAGACCTGGCCTCCCCTTGCCGGCCCAAGGGGTAGACCTGGCCGCCCCTTGCCGGCCCAAGGGGTAGACCTGGCCGCCCCTTGCCGGCCCAAGGGGTAGACCTGGCCGCCCCTTGCCGGCCCAAGGGGTAGACCTGGCCGCCCCTTGCCGGCCCAAGGGGTAGACCTGGCCGCCCCTTGCCGGCCCAAGGGGTAGACCTGGCCTCCCCTTGCCGGCCCAAGGGGTAGACCTGGCCGCCCCTTGCCGGCCCAAGGGGTAGACCTGGCCGCCCCTTGCCGGCCCAAGGGGTAGACCTGGCCGCCCCTTGCCGGCCCAAGGGGTAGACCTGGCCGCCCCTTGCCGGCCCAAGGGGTAGACCTGGCCTCCCCTTGCCGGCCCAAGGGGTAGACCTGGCCGCCCCTTGCCGGCCCAAGGGGTAGACCTGGCCGCCCCTTGCCGGCCCAAGGGGTAGACCTGGCCGCCCCTTGCCGGCCCAAGGGGTAGACCTGGCCGCCCCTTGCCGGCCCAAGGGGTAGACCTGGCCGCCCCTTGCCGGCCCAAGGGGTAGACCTGGCCGCCCCTTGCCGGCCCAAGGGGTAGACCTGGCCGCCCCTTGCCGGCCCAAGGGGTAGACCTGGCCGCCCCTTGCCGGCCCAAGGGGTAGACCTGGCCGCCCCTTGCCGGCCCAAGGGGTAGACCTGGCCGCCCCTTGCCGGCCCAAGGGGTAGACCTGGCCGCCCCTTGCCGGCCCAAGGGGTAGACCTGGCCTCCCCTTGCCGGCCCAAGGGGTAGACCTGGCCTCCCCTTGCCGGCCCAAGGGGTAGACCTGGCCTCCCCTTGCCGGCCCAAGGGGTAGACCTGGCCGCCCCTTGCCGGCCCAAGGGGTAGACCTGGCCGCCCCTTGCCGGCCCAAGGGGTAGACCTGGCCGCCCCTTGCCGGCCCAAGGGGTAGACCTGGCCGCCCCTTGCCGGCCCAAGGGGTAGACCTGGCCGCCCCTTGCCGGCCCAAGGGGTAGACCTGGCCTCCCCTTGCCGGCCCAAGGGGTAGACCTGGCCGCCCCTTGCCGGCCCAAGGGGTAGACCTGGCCGCCCCTTGCCGGCCCAAGGGGTAGACCTGGCCGCCCCTTGCCGGCCCAAGGGGTAGACCTGGCCGCCCCTTGCCGGCCCAAGGGGTAGACCTGGCCTCCCCTTGCCGGCCCAAGGGGTAGACCTGGCCGCCCCTTGCCGGCCCAAGGGGTAGACCTGGCCGCCCCTTGCCGGCCCAAGGGGTAGACCTGGCCGCCCCTTGCCGGCCCAAGGGGTAGACCTGGCCGCCCCTTGCCGGCCCAAGGGGTAGACCTGGCCGCCCCTTGCCGGCCCAAGGGGTAGACCTGGCCGCCCCTTGCCGGCCCAAGGGGTAGACCTGGCCGCCCCTTGCCGGCCCAAGGGGTAGACCTGGCCGCCCCTTGCCGGCCCAAGGGGTAGACCTGGCCGCCCCTTGCCGGCCCAAGGGGTAGACCTGGCCGCCCCTTGCCGGCCCAAGGGGTAGACCTGGCCGCCCCTTGCCGGCCCAAGGGGTAGACCTGGCCGCCTTACCTGACCGTCCAGAGCAGTCCTGGCATCCCTACCTGATGCTCCAGACTTAGCTTGGCGTCCCATGCCGACACTCCGGGGTAGTACCATTACCCCTACCCGGCAGCCAGGGGTAGTACCCGTAACCCTCATTGGTACTCCGGGGTAGTACCAGTACCCCCACCCGGCAGCCAGGGGTAGTACCCGTAACCCCCACCTGTACTCCTTGGTAGTACCCGTATACCCCCGCCCGATACTCCGGGGCAGTACCCGCATACCCCCGCCCGGTACTCCGGGGCAGTACCCGCATACCCCCGCCCGGTACTCCGGGGAAGTACCCATATACCCCCGCCCGGTACTCCGGGGCAGTACCCGCATACCCCCGCCCGGTACTCCAGGGCAGTACCCGCATACCCCCGCCCGGTACTCCGGGGAAGTACCCATATACCTCCACCCGGTACTCCGGGGCAGTACCCGCATACCCCCGCCCGGTACTCCGGGGCAGCACCCCTATGCCCCCGCCCGGTACTCCGGGGCAGTACCCGTATGCCCCCGCCCGGTACTCCGGGGCAGTACCAGTACCCCCGCCCGGTACTCCGGGGTACTACCCGTAACACCCACCTGTACTCCTTCGTAGTACCCGTATACCCCCGCCCGGTACTCCGGGGCAGTACCCGCATACCCCTGCCCGGTACTCCGGGGCAGTACCCGTATACCCCCGCCCGGTACCCCGGGGTAGTACCCGTGTACCCCCGTCAGTACTCCGGGGCAGTACCGGTACCCCCGCCCGGTACTCCGGGGTACTACCCGTAACCCCCACCTGTACTCCTTCCTTGGTAGTACCCGTATACCCCCGCCCGGTACTCCGGGGCAGTACCCGCATACCCCCGCCCGGTACTCCGGGGCAGTACCGGTACCCCCGCCCAGTACTCCGGGGTGCTACCCGTAACCCCCACCTGTACTCCTTGGTAGTACCCGTATACCCCCGCCCGGTACTCCGGGGCAGTACCCGCATACCCCCGCCCGGTACTCCGGGGCAGTACCGGTACCCCCGCCCGGTACTCCGGGGTGCTACCCGTAACCCCCACCTGTACTCCTTCCTTGGTAGTACCCGTATACCCCCGCCCGGTACTCCGGGGCAGTACCCGCATACCCCCGCCCGGTACTCCGGGGAAGTACCCATATACCTCCACCCGGTACTCCGGGGCAGTACCCGCATACCCCCGCCCGGTACTCTGGGGCAGTACCCGTATGCCCCCGCCCGGTACTCCGGGGTACTACCCGTAACCCCCACCTGTGCTCCTTCGTAGTACCCGTATACCCCCGTCCTGTACTCCGGGGTAGTACCCGTATACCGCCGCCCGGTACCCCGGGGTAGTACCCGTGTACCCCCGTCAGTACTCCGGGGCAGTACCGGTACCCCCGCCCGGTACGCCGGGGGAAAAACTGCTGTCCCTACGGGCGCGCGAGTTTAGACCCAGCCTTCCTACCCGACCCTCCGCCTTACGCCCGGTGTCCCCAGGCGACGTTCCGGGATAGAACCCGTTCCCCCACCAGTACTCTGGGCCCGTGGCGGAACCCTTTGTGATGCGCCGGAGTTCTACCTGCTGTCCCTACGGGCACGCGGCGATGGATCCCGGCCCCCCATCCTGACCCTCCAGGGTAGGCCCGGCCACCCTACCTGACCCTCTGGGGTCAGCCCGGTGTCCCTACCCGACGCTCCGGGGTAGGCCTGGCGCCCCTACCTCATCCTCCGGGGTAGTACCCGTACCCCTACCGGTGCTCCGGGGTACACCTGCTGTCCCTACAGGCGCTCCGGGGTAGGCCCGGCCACCCTACCTGACCCTCTGGGGTCAGCCCGGTGTCCCTACCCGACGCTCCGGGGTACGCCTGGCGCCCCTACCTCATGCTCCGGGGTAGTACCGGTACCCCTACCGGTGCTCCGGGGTACACCTGCTGTCCCTACAGGCGCTCCGGGGTAGGCCCGGCCACCCTACCTGACCCTCCGGGGTCAGCCCGGTGTCCCTACCCGACGCTCCGGGGTAGGCCTGGCGCCCCTACCTCATCCTCCGGGGTAGTGCCGGTACCCCTGCCGGTGCTCCGGGGTACACCTGCGGTCCCTACAGGCGCTCCGGGGTAGGCCCGGCCACCCTACCTGACCCTCCGGGGTCAGCCCGGTATCCCTACCCGACGCTCCGGGGTAGGCCTGGCGCCCCTACCTCATCCTCCGGGGTAGTACCCGTACCCCTACCGGTGCTCCGGGATACACCTGCGGTCCCTACAGGCGCTCCGGGGTAGGCCCGGCCACCCTACCTGACCCTCTGGGGTCAGCCCGGTGTCCCTACCCGACGCTCCGGGGTACGCCTGGCGCCCCTACCTCATGCTCCGGGGTAGTGCCGGTACCCCTGCCGGTGCTCCGGGGTACACCTGCGGTCCCTACAGGCGCTCCGGGGTAGGCCCGGCCACCCTACCTGACCCTCCGGGGTCAGCCCGGTATCCCTACCCGACGCTCCGGGGTAGGCCTGGCGCCCCTACCTCATCCTCCGGGGTAGTGCCGGTACCCCTGCCGGTGCTCCGGGGTACACCTGCGGTCCCTACAGGCGCTCCGGGGTAGGCCCGGCCACCCTACCTGACCCTCCGGGGTCAGCCCGGTGTCCCTACCCGACGCTCCGGGGTAGGCCTGGCGCCCCTACCTCATCCTCCGGGGTAGTGCCGGTACCCCTGCCGGTGCTCCGGGATACCCCTGCGGTCCCTACAGGCGCTCCGGGGTAGGCCCGGCCACCCTACCTGACCCTCTGGGGTCAGCCCGGTGTCCCTACCCGACGCTCCGGGGTAGGCCTGGCGCCCCTACCTCATCCTCCGGGGTAGTGCCGGTACCCCTGCCGGTGCTCCGGGGTACACCTGCGGTCCCTACAGGCGCTCCGGGGTAGGCCCGGCCACCCTACCTGACCCTCCGGGGTCAGCCCGGTATCCCTACCCGACGCTCCGGGGTAGGCCTGGCGCCCCTACCTCATCCTCCGGGGTAGTGCCGGTACCCCTGCCGGTGCTCCGGGGTACACCTGCGGTCCCTACAGGCGCTCCGGGGTAGGCCCGGCCACCCTACCTGACCCTCTGGGGTCAGCCCGGTGTCCCTACCCGACGCTCCGGGGTAGGCCTGGCGCCCCTACCTCATCCTCCGGGGTAGTGCCGGTACCCCTGCCGGTGCTCCGGGGTACACCTGCGGTCCCTACAGGCGCTCCGGGGTAGGCCCGGCCACCCTACCTGACCCTCCGGGGTCAGCCCGGTGTCCCTACCCGACGCTCCGGGGTAGGCCTGGCGCCCCTACCTCATCCTCCGGGGTAGTGCCGGTACCCCTACCGGTGCTCCGGGATACCCCTGCGGTCCCTACAGGCGCTCCGGGGTAGGCCCGGCCACCCTACCTGACCCTCCGGGGTCAGCCCGGTGTCCCTACCCGACGCTCCGGGGTAGGCCTGGCGCCCCTACCTCATCCTCCGGGGTAGTGCCGGTACCCCTGCCGGTGCTCCGGGGTACACCTGCGGTCCCTACAGGCGCTCCGGGGTAGGCCCGGCCACCCTACCTGACCCTCCGGGGTCAGCCCGGTATCCCTACCCGACGCTCCGGGGTAGGCCTGGCGCCCCTACCTCATCCTCCGGGGTAGTGCCGGTACCCCTGCCGGTGCTCCGGGGTACACCTGCGGTCCCTACAGGCGCTCCGGGGTAGGCCCGGCCACCCTACCTGACCCTCCGGGGTCAGCCCGGTGTCCCTACCCGACGCTCCGGGGTAGGCCTGGCGCCCCTACCTCATCCTCCGGGGTAGTGCCGGTACCCCTGCCGGTGCTCCGGGGTACACCTGCGGTCCCTACAGGCGCTCCGGGGTAGGCCCGGCCACCCTACCTGACCCTCCGGGGTCAGCCCGGTATCCCTACCCGACGCTCCGGGGTAGGCCTGGCGCCCCTACCTCATCCTCCGGGGTAGTGCCGGTACCCCTGCCGGTGCTCCGGGGTACACCTGCGGTCCCTACAGGCGCTCCGGGATAGGCCCGGCCACCCTACCTGACCCTCCGGGGTCAGCCCGGTATCCCTACCCGACGCTCCGGGGTAGGCCTGGCGCCCCTACCTCATCCTCCGGGGTAGTGCCGGTACCCCTGCCGGTGCTCCGGGGTACACCTGCGGTCCCTACAGGCGCTCCGGGGTAGGCCCGGCCACCCTACCTGACCCTCCGGGGTCAGCCCGGTATCCCTACCCGACGCTCCGGGGTAGGCCTGGCGCCCCTACCTCATCCTCCGGGGTAGTGCCGGTACCCCTGCCGGTGCTCCGGGGTACACCTGCGGTCCCTACAGGCGCTCCGGGGTAGGCCCGGCCACCCTACCTGACCCTCTGGGGTCAGCCCGGTGTCCCTACCCGACGCTCCGGGGTAGGCCTGGCGCCCCTACCTCATCCTCCGGGGTAGTGCCGGTACCCCTGCCGGTGCTCCGGGGTACACCTGCGGTCCCTACAGGCGCTCCGGGGTAGGCCCGGCCACCCTACCTGACCCTCTGGGGTCAGCCCGGTGTCCCTACCCGACGCTCCGGGGTAGGCCTGGCGCCCCTACCTCATCCTCCGGGGTAGTGCCGGTACCCCTACCGGTGCTCCGGGGTACACCTGCGGTCCCTACAGGCGCTCCGGGGTAGGCCCGGCCACCCTACCTGACTTTCTGGGGGTCAGCCCGGTATCCCTACCTGATGCTCCGGGGTAGTCCTGGCCTCCTTACCTGTGTCTCCGGGTAAACCTGGCCACGCTGCAGGGTCGGCCTGCACTCCCTGGCCGCACTACGGGCCGGTCCTGATTAGTGTATTAAGACCGCTCCGCGATTCCACTTTCTTAAAATTTATTGTGTCTGACAGCTTGTCTTTTACCGCGCACGCAGGCAGGCAGGCAGGCAGGCAGGCACGCGTCAAAAACGTGAGAGCAAAGCGTTACCCGCAGTCGGAGTACTTTATCGGTAACGACTTCTTCGGGAAGAGGCGCCGACGCTGCTCTCTCGTCTCTGTACGAGTCGGTGGCCGTCCGGGTACCGCGTGGCACCGTTGGCGTGGGATCCGCTCCTAAACGAATACAGAAGAATCGATACGCTATGAATCGTCATCGATTGAAGTTATTAACAGTTGACGAGCGATGCTGGATTGTATCGTTTATGGAGCGTCACCTACCGACTGATTTAGCGCTACGCGGTAATACGCTTTCTGGCAGTTCCTTAAATAACAAAACTCATTCGTTCACGCACGCTAGGTGTGCATCCCTTCGTTAATAGCCGGAGAAGGAATACGTACGTACGTACGTACGTACCTACCAGCGGATCGTCACGGATTGAATATGACTCGATTAGTAGTCACCAGTATTATAAATTACCGACTCCTAAAGTTTGATTGCGGCACTCCTTTAGGACCTTGCGACGCTCTTGGTTAACGTTAGCGTTCTCCGGCCCCTGCGTTATCGCGCATTAACTGTTCATTGGCCTCCGAGGGACGGCGGTCTCGCAGGCCTCTGAAGAAAGCCAGTCGGCTGCCTGACAAGCGGTCCCTGTGGCCGAGGCCGACTTAGCCGAGCATCCTCGGAGACGACGAGCTCGCGTGGCCGCCGTGCCGGCTGACCGGCCCGCCCCGGGGCCGTTTCCCCCCCGCTCCCCGTCGCCGAAGGAGCGCGCCCCCCGCCACCGCCTAAGGCCGCTGGGACCTTCCTCACCGCTCGAACGCATCCCGCCGGCGACGGAGCCGCTGATGCCCCTCTGTCGGAAGCGCGGCGCGCCTCTCCGGCAGCCCTGGCTGGGGCCCTGGAGCCCCAGGTCTCTGCCCAGGCCGAGGCACGCGGCTGCTGCTTTGCCAGGGACGGGTCCGACCGGGAGCCGAGCGCATCGCCCGTAGGCAGGCACGGGCGCAGGCCGGACGTCGAAGCGGCCGACCACCCGGGCTGTAACAGAGAAAGCGGCGTTAGCGACACCGTTACAAATCTTTCTCATTTCCACCTGCGTGCGCGCCCGCACCCCGCCAAAACAGGCCCCCGGCCCGAACGCCCACCGCCTGCTGCTGCAGCCGCTCACCCGCCCTTAGACACACGCACGCGCACGCACGCACTGCCCCCCCCCCATTCGAGTCCCCGCCCCAAACACCTCCCGCCCGCCACCGCACCCACTCGCACGGGGCTACACACGTGCGCACCCCCCCCCCCCGCAACCGGCCCCCCCCAGCCCAAACCCTCCACCCGCTGCCCCGCTCACAGTCGTGCGCTCAAAACGCACACGCGCGCAGCCCCCCCCCCCCCCCCGCCCGAAACAGGGCCCCGGGCCGACACCCCCCACCCCCGTCACCCCGGGCCCGCCGCTGCACGCACACACACACCGCCCCCCCGCCCTCCCGCCACGCAGTTCGCGCCGAGCCTGGCTGCCCCTGCTCCCCCC
>NW_027439421.1:0-72500 GCF_964188355.1 Buteo buteo
AGGTTAGTTTTAGGGTTAAGGTTGGGTTAGGGTTAGGATTAGGGTTAGGGTACGACTTAGGGCTAGGGTTAGGGCTAGGGTTAGGGTTAGGGTTAGGGTTAGGGTTTAGGGTTATGGTTAGGGTTAGGGGTTAGGGGTTAGGGGTTAGGCTTAGGGTTAGCGTTACGGTTAGGGGTTAGGGGTTAGGGTTAGGGCTAAGGTTAGGGTTAGGGTTAGGGTTAGGGTTAGGGCTAGGGTTAGGGTTAGGGTTAGGGTTACGGCTAGGGTTAGGGTTAGGGTTAGGTTAGGCTTAGGGTTAGGAGTTAGGGTTAGGGTTTCTATTAGGTTAGTTTTAAGGGCTAAGGTTAGTTTTAGGGTTAAGGTTGGGTTAGGGTTAGGATTAGGGTTAGGGTACGACTTAGGGCTAGGGTTAGGGCTAGGGTTAGGGTTAGGGTTAGGGTTAGGGTTTAGGGTTATGGTTAGGGTTAGGGGTTAGGGGTTAGGGGTTAGGCTTAGGGTTAGCGTTACGGTTAGGGGTTAGGGGTTAGGGTTAGGGCTAAGGTTAGGGTTAGGGTTAGGGTTAGGGTTAGGGCTAGGGTTAGGGTTAGGGTTAGGGTTACGGCTAGGGTTAGGGTTAGGGTTAGGTTAGGCTTAGGGTTAGGAGTTAGGGTTAGGGTTTCTATTAGGTTAGTTTTAAGGGCTAAGGTTAGTTTTAGGGTTAAGGTTGGGTTAGGGTTAGGATTAGGGTTAGGGTACGACTTAGGGCTAGGGTTAGGGCTAGGGTTAGGGTTAGGGTTAGGGTTAGGGTTTAGGGTTATGGTTAGGGTTAGGGGTTAGGGGTTAGGGGTTAGGCTTAGGGTTAGCGTTACGGTTAGGGGTTAGGGGTTAGGGTTAGGGCTAAGGTTAGGGTTAGGGTTAGGGTTAGGGTTAGGGCTAGGGTTAGGGTTAGGGTTAGGGTTACGGCTAGGGTTAGGGTTAGGGTTAGGTTAGGCTTAGGGTTAGGAGTTAGGGTTAGGGTTTCTATTAGGTTAGTTTTAAGGGCTAAGGTTAGTTTTAGGGTTAAGGTTGGGTTAGGGTTAGGATTAGGGTTAGGGTACGACTTAGGGCTAGGGTTAGGGCTAGGGTTAGGGTTAGGGTTAGGGTTAGGGTTTAGGGTTATGGTTAGGGTTAGGGGTTAGGGGTTAGGGGTTAGGCTTAGGGTTAGCGTTACGGTTAGGGGTTAGGGGTTAGGGTTAGGGCTAAGGTTAGGGTTAGGGTTAGGGTTAGGGTTAGGGCTAGGGTTAGGGTTAGGGTTAGGGTTACGGCTAGGGTTAGGGTTAGGGTTAGGTTAGGCTTAGGGTTAGGAGTTAGGGTTAGGGTTTCTATTAGGTTAGTTTTAAGGGCTAAGGTTAGTTTTAGGGTTAAGGTTGGGTTAGGGTTAGGATTAGGGTTAGGGTACGACTTAGGGCTAGGGTTAGGGCTAGGGTTAGGGTTAGGGTTAGGGTTAGGGTTTAGGGTTATGGTTAGGGTTAGGGGTTAGGGGTTAGGGGTTAGGCTTAGGGTTAGCGTTACGGTTAGGGGTTAGGGGTTAGGGTTAGGGCTAAGGTTAGGGTTAGGGTTAGGGTTAGGGTTAGGGCTAGGGTTAGGGTTAGGGTTAGGGTTACGGCTAGGGTTAGGGTTAGGGTTAGGTTAGGCTTAGGGTTAGGAGTTAGGGTTAGGGTTTCTATTAGGTTAGTTTTAAGGGCTAAGGTTAGTTTTAGGGTTAAGGTTGGGTTAGGGTTAGGATTAGGGTTAGGGTACGACTTAGGGCTAGGGTTAGGGCTAGGGTTAGGGTTAGGGTTAGGGTTAGGGTTTAGGGTTATGGTTAGGGTTAGGGGTTAGGGGTTAGGGGTTAGGCTTAGGGTTAGCGTTACGGTTAGGGGTTAGGGGTTAGGGTTAGGGCTAAGGTTAGGGTTAGGGTTAGGGTTAGGGTTAGGGCTAGGGTTAGGGTTAGGGTTAGGGTTACGGCTAGGGTTAGGGTTAGGGTTTAGGGTTATGGTTAGGGTTAGGGGTTAGGGGTTAGGGGTTAGGCTTAGGGTTAGCGTTACGGTTAGGGGTTAGGGGTTAGGGTTAGGGCTAAGGTTAGGGTTAGGGTTAGGGTTAGGGTTAGGGCTAGGGTTAGGGTTAGGGTTAGGGTTACGGCTAGGGTTAGGGTTAGGGTTAGGTTAGGCTTAGGGTTAGGAGTTAGGGTTAGGGTTTCTATTAGGTTAGTTTTAAGGGCTAAGGTTAGTTTTAGGGTTAAGGTTGGGTTAGGGTTAGGATTAGGGTTAGGGTACGACTTAGGGCTAGGGTTAGGGCTAGGGTTAGGGTTAGGGTTAGGGTTAGGGTTTAGGGTTATGGTTAGGGTTAGGGGTTAGGGGTTAGGGGTTAGGCTTAGGGTTAGCGTTACGGTTAGGGGTTAGGGGTTAGGGTTAGGGCTAAGGTTAGGGTTAGGGTTAGGGTTAGGGTTAGGGCTAGGGTTAGGGTTAGGGTTAGGGTTACGGCTAGGGTTAGGGTTAGGGTTAGGTTAGGCTTAGGGTTAGGAGTTAGGGTTAGGGTTTCTATTAGGTTAGTTTTAAGGGCTAAGGTTAGTTTTAGGGTTAAGGTTGGGTTAGGGTTAGGATTAGGGTTAGGGTACGACTTAGGGCTAGGGTTAGGGCTAGGGTTAGGGTTAGGGTTAGGGTTAGGGTTTAGGGTTATGGTTAGGGTTAGGGGTTAGGGGTTAGGGGTTAGGCTTAGGGTTAGCGTTACGGTTAGGGGTTAGGGGTTAGGGTTAGGGCTAAGGTTAGGGTTAGGGTTAGGGTTAGGGTTAGGGCTAGGGTTAGGGTTAGGGTTAGGGTTACGGCTAGGGTTAGGGTTAGGGTTAGGTTAGGCTTAGGGTTAGGAGTTAGGGTTAGGGTTTCTATTAGGTTAGTTTTAAGGGCTAAGGTTAGTTTTAGGGTTAAGGTTGGGTTAGGGTTAGGATTAGGGTTAGGGTACGACTTAGGGCTAGGGTTAGGGCTAGGGTTAGGGTTAGGGTTAGGGTTAGGGTTTAGGGTTATGGTTAGGGTTAGGGGTTAGGGGTTAGGGGTTAGGCTTAGGGTTAGCGTTACGGTTAGGGGTTAGGGGTTAGGGTTAGGGCTAAGGTTAGGGTTAGGGTTAGGGTTAGGGTTAGGGCTAGGGTTAGGGTTAGGGTTAGGGTTACGGCTAGGGTTAGGGTTAGGGTTAGGTTAGGCTTAGGGTTAGGAGTTAGGGTTAGGGTTTCTATTAGGTTAGTTTTAAGGGCTAAGGTTAGTTTTAGGGTTAAGGTTGGGTTAGGGTTAGGATTAGGGTTAGGGTACGACTTAGGGCTAGGGTTAGGGCTAGGGTTAGGGTTAGGGTTAGGGTTAGGGTTTAGGGTTATGGTTAGGGTTAGGGGTTAGGGGTTAGGGGTTAGGCTTAGGGTTAGCGTTACGGTTAGGGGTTAGGGGTTAGGGTTAGGGCTAAGGTTAGGGTTAGGGTTAGGGTTAGGGTTAGGGTTAGGGCTAGGGTTAGGGTTAGGGTTAGGGTTACGGCTAGGGTTAGGGTTAGGGTTAGGTTAGGCTTAGGGTTAGGAGTTAGGGTTAGGGTTTCTATTAGGTTAGTTTTAAGGGCTAAGGTTAGTTTTAGGGTTAAGGTTGGGTTAGGGTTAGGATTAGGGTTAGGGTACGACTTAGGGCTAGGGTTAGGGCTAGGGTTAGGGTTAGGGTTAGGGTTAGGGTTTAGGGTTATGGTTAGGGTTAGGGGTTAGGGGTTAGGGGTTAGGCTTAGGGTTAGCGTTACGGTTAGGGGTTAGGGGTTAGGGTTAGGGCTAAGGTTAGGGTTAGGGTTAGGGTTAGGGTTAGGGCTAGGGTTAGGGTTAGGGTTAGGGTTACGGCTAGGGTTAGGGTTAGGGTTAGGTTAGGCTTAGGGTTAGGAGTTAGGGTTAGGGTTTCTATTAGGTTAGTTTTAAGGGCTAAGGTTAGTTTTAGGGTTAAGGTTGGGTTAGGGTTAGGATTAGGGTTAGGGTACGACTTAGGGCTAGGGTTAGGGCTAGGGTTAGGGTTAGGGTTAGGGTTAGGGTTTAGGGTTATGGTTAGGGTTAGGGGTTAGGGGTTAGGGGTTAGGCTTAGGGTTAGCGTTACGGTTAGGGGTTAGGGGTTAGGGTTAGGGCTAAGGTTAGGGTTAGGGTTAGGGTTAGGGTTAGGGCTAGGTTTAGGGTTAGGGTTACGGCTAGGGTTAGGGTTAGGGTTAGGTTAGGCTTAGGGTTAGGAGTTAGGGTTAGGGTTTCTATTAGGTTAGTTTTAAGGGCTAAGGTTAGTTTTAGGGTTAAGGTTGGGTTAGGGTTAGGATTAGGGTTAGGGTACGACTTAGGGCTAGGGTTAGGGCTAGGGTTAGGGTTAGGGTTAGGGTTAGGGTTTAGGGTTATGGTTAGGGTTAGGGGTTAGGGGTTAGGGGTTAGGCTTAGGGTTAGCGTTACGGTTAGGGGTTAGGGGTTAGGGTTAGGGCTAAGGTTAGGGTTAGGGTTAGGGTTAGGGTTACGGCTAGGGTTAGGGTTAGGGTTAGGTTAGGCTTAGGGTTAGGAGTTAGGGTTAGGGTTTCTATTAGGTTAGTTTTAAGGGCTAAGGTTAGTTTTAGGGTTAAGGTTGGGTTAGGGTTAGGATTAGGGTTAGGGTACGACTTAGGGCTAGGGTTAGGGCTAGGGTTAGGGTTAGGGTTAGGGTTAGGGTTTAGGGTTATGGTTAGGGTTAGGGGTTAGGGCTTAGGGGTTAGGCTTAGGGTTAGCGTTACGGTTAGGGGTTAGGGGTTAGGGTTAGGGCTAAGGTTAGGGTTAGGGTTAGGGTTAGGGTTAGGGCTAGGGTTAGGGTTAGGGTTAGGGTTACGGCTAGGGTTAGGGTTAGGGTTAGGTTAGGCTTAGGGTTAGGAGTTAGGGTTAGGGTTTCTATTAGGTTAGTTTTAAGGGCTAAGGTTAGTTTTAGGGTTAAGGTTGGGTTAGGGTTAGGATTAGGGTTAGGGTTAGGGTACGACTTAGGGCTAGGGTTAGGGCTAGGGTTAGGGTTAGGGTTAGGGTTAGGGTTTAGGGTTATGGTTAGGGTTAGGGGTTAGGGGTTAGGGGTTAGGCTTAGGGTTAGCGTTACGGTTAGGGGTTAGGGGTTAGGGTTAGGGCTAAGGTTAGGGTTAGGGTTAGGGTTAGGGTTAGGGCTAGGGTTAGGGTTAGGGTTAGGGTTACGGCTAGGGTTAGGGTTAGGGTTAGGTTAGGCTTAGGGTTAGGAGTTAGGGTTAGGGTTTCTATTAGGTTAGTTTTAAGGGCTAAGGTTAGTTTTAGGGTTAAGGTTGGGTTAGGGTTAGGATTAGGGTTAGGGTACGACTTAGGGCTAGGGTTAGGGCTAGGGTTAGGGTTAGGGTTAGGGTTAGGGTTTAGGGTTATGGTTAGGGTTAGGGGTTAGGGGTTAGGGGTTAGGCTTAGGGTTAGCGTTACGGTTAGGGGTTAGGGGTTAGGGTTAGGGCTAAGGTTAGGGTTAGGGTTAGGGTTAGGGTTAGGGCTAGGGTTAGGGTTAGGGTTAGGGTTACGGCTAGGGTTAGGGTTAGGGTTAGGTTAGGCTTAGGGTTAGGAGTTAGGGTTAGGGTTTCTATTAGGTTAGTTTTAAGGGCTAAGGTTAGTTTTAGGGTTAAGGTTGGGTTAGGGTTAGGATTAGGGTTAGGGTACGACTTAGGGCTAGGGTTAGGGCTAGGGTTAGGGTTAGGGTTAGGGTTAGGGTTTAGGGTTATGGTTAGGGTTAGGGGTTAGGGGTTAGGGGTTAGGCTTAGGGTTAGCGTTACGGTTAGGGGTTAGGGGTTAGGGTTAGGGCTAAGGTTAGGGTTAGGGTTAGGGTTAGGGTTAGGGCTAGGGTTAGGGTTAGGGTTAGGGTTACGGCTAGGGTTAGGGTTAGGGTTAGGTTAGGCTTAGGGTTAGGAGTTAGGGTTAGGGTTTCTATTAGGTTAGTTTTAAGGGCTAAGGTTAGTTTTAGGGTTAAGGTTGGGTTAGGGTTAGGATTAGGGTTAGGGTACGACTTAGGGCTAGGGTTAGGGCTAGGGTTAGGGTTAGGGTTAGGGTTAGGGTTTAGGGTTATGGTTAGGGTTAGGGGTTAGGGGTTAGGGGTTAGGCTTAGGGTTAGCGTTACGGTTAGGGGTTAGGGGTTAGGGTTAGGGCTAAGGTTAGGGTTAGGGTTAGGGTTAGGGTTAGGGCTAGGGTTAGGGTTAGGGTTAGGGTTACGGCTAGGGTTAGGGTTAGGGTTAGGTTAGGCTTAGGGTTAGGAGTTAGGGTTAGGGTTTCTATTAGGTTAGTTTTAAGGGCTAAGGTTAGTTTTAGGGTTAAGGTTGGGTTAGGGTTAGGATTAGGGTTAGGGTACGACTTAGGGCTAGGGTTAGGGCTAGGGTTAGGGTTAGGGTTAGGGTTAGGGTTTAGGGTTATGGTTAGGGTTAGGGGTTAGGGGTTAGGGGTTAGGCTTAGGGTTAGCGTTACGGTTAGGGGTTAGGGGTTAGGGTTAGGGCTAAGGTTAGGGTTAGGGTTAGGGTTAGGGTTAGGGCTAGGGTTAGGGTTAGGGTTAGGGTTACGGCTAGGGTTAGGGTTAGGGTTAGGTTAGGCTTAGGGTTAGGAGTTAGGGTTAGGGTTTCTATTAGGTTAGTTTTAAGGGCTAAGGTTAGTTTTAGGGTTAAGGTTGGGTTAGGGTTAGGATTAGGGTTAGGGTACGACTTAGGGCTAGGGTTAGGGCTAGGGTTAGGGTTAGGGTTAGGGTTAGGGTTTAGGGTTATGGTTAGGGTTAGGGGTTAGGGGTTAGGGGTTAGGCTTAGGGTTAGCGTTACGGTTAGGGGTTAGGGGTTAGGGTTAGGGCTAAGGTTAGGGTTAGGGTTAGGGTTAGGGTTAGGGCTAGGGTTAGGGTTAGGGTTAGGGTTACGGCTAGGGTTAGGGTTAGGGTTAGGTTAGGCTTAGGGTTAGGAGTTAGGGTTAGGGTTTCTATTAGGTTAGTTTTAAGGGCTAAGGTTAGTTTTAGGGTTAAGGTTGGGTTAGGGTTAGGATTAGGGTTAGGGTACGACTTAGGGCTAGGGTTAGGGCTAGGGTTAGGGTTAGGGTTAGGGTTAGGGTTTAGGGTTATGGTTAGGGTTAGGGGTTAGGGGTTAGGGGTTAGGCTTAGGGTTAGCGTTACGGTTAGGGGTTAGGGGTTAGGGTTAGGGCTAAGGTTAGGGTTAGGGTTAGGGTTAGGGTTAGGGTTAGGGCTAGGGTTAGGGTTAGGGTTAGGGTTACGGCTAGGGTTAGGGTTAGGGTTAGGTTAGGCTTAGGGTTAGGAGTTAGGGTTAGGGTTTCTATTAGGTTAGTTTTAAGGGCTAAGGTTAGTTTTAGGGTTAAGGTTGGGTTAGGGTTAGGATTAGGGTTAGGGTACGACTTAGGGCTAGGGTTAGGGCTAGGGTTAGGGTTAGGGTTAGGGTTAGGGTTTAGGGTTATGGTTAGGGTTAGGGGTTAGGGGTTAGGGGTTAGGCTTAGGGTTAGCGTTACGGTTAGGGGTTAGGGGTTAGGGTTAGGGCTAAGGTTAGGGTTAGGGTTAGGGTTAGGGTTAGGGCTAGGGTTAGGGTTAGGGTTAGGGTTATGGCTAGGGTTAGGGTTAGGGTTAGGTTAGGCTTAGGGTTAGGAGTTAGGGTTAGGGTTTCTATTAGGTTAGTTTTAAGGGCTAAGGTTAGTTTTAGGGTTAAGGTTGGGTTAGGGTTAGGATTAGGGTTAGGGTACGACTTAGGGCTAGGGTTAGGGCTAGGGTTAGGGTTAGGGTTAGGGTTAGGGTTTAGGGTTATGGTTAGGGTTAGGGGTTAGGGGTTAGGGGTTAGGCTTAGGGTTAGCGTTACGGTTAGGGGTTAGGGGTTAGGGTTAGGGCTAAGGTTAGGGTTAGGGTTAGGGTTAGGGTTAGGGCTAGGGTTAGGGTTAGGGTTAGGGTTACGGCTAGGGTTAGGGTTAGGGTTTAGGGTTATGGTTAGGGTTAGGGGTTAGGGGTTAGGGGTTAGGCTTAGGGTTAGCGTTACGGTTAGGGGTTAGGGGTTAGGGTTAGGGCTAAGGTTAGGGTTAGGGTTAGGGTTAGGGTTAGGGCTAGGGTTAGGGTTAGGGTTAGGGTTACGGCTAGGGTTAGGGTTAGGGTTAGGTTAGGCTTAGGGTTAGGAGTTAGGGTTAGGGTTTCTATTAGGTTAGTTTTAAGGGCTAAGGTTAGTTTTAGGGTTAAGGTTGGGTTAGGGTTAGGATTAGGGTTAGGGTACGACTTAGGGCTAGGGTTAGGGCTAGGGTTAGGGTTAGGGTTAGGGTTAGGGTTTAGGGTTATGGTTAGGGTTAGGGGTTAGGGGTTAGGGGTTAGGCTTAGGGTTAGCGTTACGGTTAGGGGTTAGGGGTTAGGGTTAGGGCTAAGGTTAGGGTTAGGGTTAGGGTTAGGGTTAGGGCTAGGGTTAGGGTTAGGGTTAGGGTTACGGCTAGGGTTAGGGTTAGGGTTAGGTTAGGCTTAGGGTTAGGAGTTAGGGTTAGGGTTTCTATTAGGTTAGTTTTAAGGGCTAAGGGGTTGGGTTAGGGTTAGGATTAGGGTTAGGGTACGACTTAGGGCTAGGGTTAGGGCTAGGGTTAGGGTTAGGGTTAGGGTTAGGGTTTAGGGTTATGGTTAGGGTTAGGGGTTAGGGGTTAGGGGTTAGGCTTAGGGTTAGCGTTACGGTTAGGGGTTAGGGGTTAGGGTTAGGGCTAAGGTTAGGGTTAGGGTTAGGGTTAGGGTTAGGGCTAGGGTTAGGGTTAGGGTTAGGGTTACGGCTAGGGTTAGGGTTAGGGTTAGGTTAGGCTTAGGGTTAGGAGTTAGGGTTAGGGTTTCTATTAGGTTAGTTTTAAGGGCTAAGGTTAGTTTTAGGGTTAAGGTTGGGTTAGGGTTAGGATTAGGGTTAGGGTACGACTTAGGGCTAGGGTTAGGGCTAGGGTTAGGGTTAGGGTTAGGGTTAGGGTTTAGGGTTATGGTTAGGGTTAGGGGTTAGGGGTTAGGGGTTAGGCTTAGGGTTAGCGTTACGGTTAGGGGTTAGGGGTTAGGGTTAGGGCTAAGGTTAGGGTTAGGGTTAGGGTTAGGGTTAGGGCTAGGGTTAGGGTTAGGGTTAGGGTTACGGCTAGGGTTAGGGTTAGGGTTAGGTTAGGCTTAGGGTTAGGAGTTAGGGTTAGGGTTTCTATTAGGTTAGTTTTAAGGGCTAAGGTTAGTTTTAGGGTTAAGGTTGGGTTAGGGTTAGGATTAGGGTTAGGGTACGACTTAGGGCTAGGGTTAGGGCTAGGGTTAGGGTTAGGGTTAGGGTTAGGGTTTAGGGTTATGGTTAGGGTTAGGGGTTAGGGGTTAGGGGTTAGGCTTAGGGTTAGCGTTACGGTTAGGGGTTAGGGGTTAGGGTTAGGGCTAAGGTTAGGGTTAGGGTTAGGGTTAGGGTTAGGGCTAGGGTTAGGGTTAGGGTTAGGGTTACGGCTAGGGTTAGGGTTAGGGTTAGGTTAGGCTTAGGGTTAGGAGTTAGGGTTAGGGTTTCTATTAGGTTAGTTTTAAGGGCTAAGGTTAGTTTTAGGGTTAAGGTTGGGTTAGGGTTAGGATTAGGGTTAGGGTACGACTTAGGGCTAGGGTTAGGGCTAGGGTTAGGGTTAGGGTTAGGGTTAGGGTTTAGGGTTATGGTTAGGGTTAGGGGTTAGGGGTTAGGGGTTAGGCTTAGGGTTAGCGTTACGGTTAGGGGTTAGGGGTTAGGGTTAGGGCTAAGGTTAGGGTTAGGGTTAGGGTTAGGGTTAGGGCTAGGGTTAGGGTTAGGGTTAGGGTTACGGCTAGGGTTAGGGTTAGGGTTAGGTTAGGCTTAGGGTTAGGAGTTAGGGTTAGGGTTTCTATTAGGTTAGTTTTAAGGGCTAAGGTTAGTTTTAGGGTTAAGGTTGGGTTAGGGTTAGGATTAGGGTTAGGGTACGACTTAGGGCTAGGGTTAGGGCTAGGGTTAGGGTTAGGGTTAGGGTTAGGGTTTAGGGTTATGGTTAGGGTTAGGGGTTAGGGGTTAGGGGTTAGGCTTAGGGTTAGCGTTACGGTTAGGGGTTAGGGGTTAGGGTTAGGGCTAAGGTTAGGGTTAGGGTTAGGGTTGGTTAGGGCTAGGGTTAGGGTTAGGGTTAGGGTTACGGCTAGGGTTAGGGTTAGGGTTAGGTTAGGCTTAGGGTTAGGAGTTAGGGTTAGGGTTTCTATTAGGTTAGTTTTAAGGGCTAAGGTTAGTTTTAGGGTTAAGGTTGGGTTAGGGTTAGGATTAGGGTTAGGGTACGACTTAGGGCTAGGGTTAGGGCTAGGGTTAGGGTTAGGGTTAGGGTTAGGGTTTAGGGTTATGGTTAGGGTTAGGGGTTAGGGGTTAGGGGTTAGGCTTAGGGTTAGCGTTACGGTTAGGGGTTAGGGGTTAGGGTTAGGGCTAAGGTTAGGGTTAGGGTTAGGGTTAGGGTTAGGGCTAGGGTTAGGGTTAGGGTTAGGGTTACGGCTAGGGTTAGGGTTAGGGTTAGGTTAGGCTTAGGGTTAGGAGTTAGGGTTAGGGTTTCTATTAGGTTAGTTTTAAGGGCTAAGGTTAGTTTTAGGGTTAAGGTTGGGTTAGGGTTAGGATTAGGGTTAGGGTACGACTTAGGGCTAGGGTTAGGGCTAGGGTTAGGGTTAGGGTTAGGGTTAGGGTTTAGGGTTATGGTTAGGGTTAGGGGTTAGGGGTTAGGGGTTAGGCTTAGGGTTAGCGTTACGGTTAGGGGTTAGGGGTTAGGGTTAGGGCTAAGGTTAGGGTTAGGGTTAGGGTTAGGGTTAGGGCTAGGGTTAGGGTTAGGGTTAGGGTTACGGCTAGGGTTAGGGTTAGGGTTAGGTTAGGCTTAGGGTTAGGAGTTAGGGTTAGGGTTTCTATTAGGTTAGTTTTAAGGGCTAAGGTTAGTTTTAGGGTTAAGGTTGGGTTAGGGTTAGGATTAGGGTTAGGGTACGACTTAGGGCTAGGGTTAGGGCTAGGGTTAGGGTTAGGGTTAGGGTTAGGGTTTAGGGTTATGGTTAGGGTTAGGGGTTAGGGGTTAGGGGTTAGGCTTAGGGTTAGCGTTACGGTTAGGGGTTAGGGGTTAGGGTTAGGGCTAAGGTTAGGGTTAGGGTTAGGGTTAGGGTTAGGGCTAGGGTTAGGGTTAGGGTTAGGGTTACGGCTAGGGTTAGGGTTATTCTATTAGGTTAGTTTTAAGGGCTAAGGTTAGTTTTAGGGTTAAGGTTGGGTTAGGGTTAGGATTAGGGTTAGGGTACGACTTAGGGCTAGGGTTAGGGCTAGGGTTAGGGTTAGGGTTAGGGTTAGGGTTTAGGGTTATGGTTAGGGTTAGGGGTTAGGGGTTAGGGGTTAGGCTTAGGGTTAGCGTTACGGTTAGGGGTTAGGGGTTAGGGTTAGGGCTAAGGTTAGGGTTAGGGTTAGGGTTAGGGTTAGGGCTAGGGTTAGGGTTAGGGTTAGGGTTACGGCTAGGGTTAGGGTTAGGGTTAGGTTAGGCTTAGGGTTAGGAGTTAGGGTTAGGGTTTCTATTAGGTTAGTTTTAAGGGCTAAGGTTAGTTTTAGGGTTAAGGTTGGGTTAGGGTTAGGATTAGGGTTAGGGTACGACTTAGGGCTAGGGTTAGGGCTAGGGTTAGGGTTAGGGTTAGGGTTAGGGTTTAGGGTTATGGTTAGGGTTAGGGGTTAGGGGTTAGGGGTTAGGCTTAGGGTTAGCGTTACGGTTAGGGGTTAGGGGTTAGGGTTAGGGCTAAGGTTAGGGTTAGGGTTAGGGTTAGGGTTAGGGCTAGGGTTAGGGTTAGGGTTAGGGTTACGGCTAGGGTTAGGGTTAGGGTTAGGTTAGGCTTAGGGTTAGGAGTTAGGGTTAGGGTTTCTATTAGGTTAGTTTTAAGGGCTAAGGTTAGTTTTAGGGTTAAGGTTGGGTTAGGGTTAGGATTAGGGTTAGGGTACGACTTAGGGCTAGGGTTAGGGCTAGGGTTAGGGTTAGGGTTAGGGTTAGGGTTTAGGGTTATGGTTAGGGTTAGGGGTTAGGGGTTAGGGGTTAGGCTTAGGGTTAGCGTTACGGTTAGGGGTTAGGGGTTAGGGTTAGGGCTAAGGTTAGGGTTAGGGTTAGGGTTAGGGCTAGGGTTAGGGTTAGGGTTAGGGTTACGGCTAGGGTTAGGGTTAGGGTTAGGTTAGGCTTAGGGTTAGGAGTTAGGGTTAGGGTTTCTATTAGGTTAGTTTTAAGGGCTAAGGTTAGTTTTAGGGTTAAGGTTGGGTTAGGGTTAGGATTAGGGTTAGGGTACGACTTAGGGCTAGGGTTAGGGCTAGGGTTAGGGTTAGGGTTAGGGTTAGGGTTTAGGGTTATGGTTAGGGTTAGGGGTTAGGGGTTAGGGGTTAGGCTTAGGGTTAGCGTTACGGTTAGGGGTTAGGGGTTAGGGTTAGGGCTAAGGTTAGGGTTAGGGTTAGGGTTAGGGTTAGGGCTAGGGTTAGGGTTAGGGTTAGGGTTACGGCTAGGGTTAGGGTTAGGGTTAGGTTAGGCTTAGGGTTAGGAGTTAGGGTTAGGGTTTCTATTAGGTTAGTTTTAAGGGCTAAGGTTAGTTTTAGGGTTAAGGTTGGGTTAGGGTTAGGATTAGGGTTAGGGTACGACTTAGGGCTAGGGTTAGGGCTAGGGTTAGGGTTAGGGTTAGGGTTAGGGTTTAGGGTTATGGTTAGGGTTAGGGGTTAGGGGTTAGGGGTTAGGCTTAGGGTTAGCGTTACGGTTAGGGGTTAGGGGTTAGGGTTAGGGCTAAGGTTAGGGTTAGGGTTAGGGTTAGGGTTAGGGCTAGGGTTAGGGTTAGGGTTAGGGTTACGGCTAGGGTTAGGGTTAGGGTTAGGTTAGGCTTAGGGTTAGGAGTTAGGGTTAGGGTTTCTATTAGGTTAGTTTTAAGGGCTAAGGTTAGTTTTAGGGTTAAGGTTGGGTTAGGGTTAGGATTAGGGTTAGGGTACGACTTAGGGCTAGGGTTAGGGCTAGGGTTAGGGTTAGGGTTAGGGTTAGGGTTTAGGGTTATGGTTAGGGTTAGGGGTTAGGGGTTAGGGGTTAGGCTTAGGGTTAGCGTTACGGTTAGGGGTTAGGGGTTAGGGTTAGGGCTAAGGTTAGGGTTAGGGTTAGGGTTAGGGTTAGGGCTAGGGTTAGGGTTAGGGTTAGGGTTACGGCTAGGGTTAGGGTTAGGGTTAGGTTAGGCTTAGGGTTAGGAGTTAGGGTTAGGGTTTCTATTAGGTTAGTTTTAAGGGCTAAGGTTAGTTTTAGGGTTAAGGTTGGGTTAGGGTTAGGATTAGGGTTAGGGTACGACTTAGGGCTAGGGTTAGGGCTAGGGTTAGGGTTAGGGTTAGGGTTAGGGTTTAGGGTTATGGTTAGGGTTAGGGGTTAGGGGTTAGGGGTTAGGCTTAGGGTTAGCGTTACGGTTAGGGGTTAGGGGTTAGGGTTAGGGCTAAGGTTAGGGTTAGGGTTAGGGTTAGGGTTAGGGCTAGGGTTAGGGTTAGGGTTAGGGTTACGGCTAGGGTTAGGGTTAGGGTTAGGTTAGGCTTAGGGTTAGGAGTTAGGGTTAGGGTTTCTATTAGGTTAGTTTTAAGGGCTAAGGTTAGTTTTAGGGTTAAGGTTGGGTTAGGGTTAGGATTAGGGTTAGGGTACGACTTAGGGCTAGGGTTAGGGCTAGGGTTAGGGTTAGGGTTAGGGTTAGGGTTTAGGGTTATGGTTAGGGTTAGGGGTTAGGGGTTAGGGGTTAGGCTTAGGGTTAGCGTTACGGTTAGGGGTTAGGGGTTAGGGTTAGGGCTAAGGTTAGGGTTAGGGTTAGGGTTAGGGTTAGGGCTAGGGTTAGGGTTAGGGTTAGGGTTACGGCTAGGGTTAGGGTTAGGGTTAGGTTAGGCTTAGGGTTAGGAGTTAGGGTTAGGGTTTCTATTAGGTTAGTTTTAAGGGCTAAGGTTAGTTTTAGGGTTAAGGTTGGGTTAGGGTTAGGATTAGGGTTAGGGTACGACTTAGGGCTAGGGTTAGGGCTAGGGTTAGGGTTAGGGTTAGGGTTAGGGTTTAGGGTTATGGTTAGGGTTAGGGGTTAGGGGTTAGGGGTTAGGCTTAGGGTTAGCGTTACGGTTAGGGGTTAGGGGTTAGGGTTAGGGCTAAGGTTAGGGTTAGGGTTAGGGTTAGGGTTAGGGCTAGGGTTAGGGTTAGGGTTAGGGTTACGGCTAGGGTTAGGGTTAGGGTTTAGGGTTATGGTTAGGGTTAGGGGTTAGGGGTTAGGGGTTAGGCTTAGGGTTAGCGTTACGGTTAGGGGTTAGGGGTTAGGGTTAGGGCTAAGGTTAGGGTTAGGGTTAGGGTTAGGGTTAGGGCTAGGGTTAGGGTTAGGGTTAGGGTTACGGCTAGGGTTAGGGTTAGGGTTAGGTTAGGCTTAGGGTTAGGAGTTAGGGTTAGGGTTTCTATTAGGTTAGTTTTAAGGGCTAAGGTTAGTTTTAGGGTTAAGGTTGGGTTAGGGTTAGGATTAGGGTTAGGGTACGACTTAGGGCTAGGGTTAGGGCTAGGGTTAGGGTTAGGGTTAGGGTTAGGGTTTAGGGTTATGGTTAGGGTTAGGGGTTAGGGGTTAGGGGTTAGGCTTAGGGTTAGCGTTACGGTTAGGGGTTAGGGGTTAGGGTTAGGGCTAAGGTTAGGGTTAGGGTTAGGGTTAGGGTTAGGGCTAGGGTTAGGGTTAGGGTTAGGGTTACGGCTAGGGTTAGGGTTAGGGTTAGGTTAGGCTTAGGGTTAGGAGTTAGGGTTAGGGTTTCTATTAGGTTAGTTTTAAGGGCTAAGGTTAGTTTTAGGGTTAAGGTTGGGTTAGGGTTAGGATTAGGGTTAGGGTACGACTTAGGGCTAGGGTTAGGGCTAGGGTTAGGGTTAGGGTTAGGGTTAGGGTTTAGGGTTATGGTTAGGGTTAGGGGTTAGGGGTTAGGGGTTAGGCTTAGGGTTAGCGTTACGGTTAGGGGTTAGGGGTTAGGGTTAGGGCTAAGGTTAGGGTTAGGGTTAGGGTTAGGGTTAGGGCTAGGGTTAGGGTTAGGGTTAGGGTTACGGCTAGGGTTAGGGTTAGGGTTAGGTTAGGCTTAGGGTTAGGAGTTAGGGTTAGGGTTTCTATTAGGTTAGTTTTAAGGGCTAAGGTTAGTTTTAGGGTTAAGGTTGGGTTAGGGTTAGGATTAGGGTTAGGGTACGACTTAGGGCTAGGGTTAGGGCTAGGGTTAGGGTTAGGGTTAGGGTTAGGGTTTAGGGTTATGGTTAGGGTTAGGGGTTAGGGGTTAGGGGTTAGGCTTAGGGTTAGCGTTACGGTTAGGGGTTAGGGGTTAGGGTTAGGGCTAAGGTTAGGGTTAGGGTTAGGGTTAGGGTTAGGGCTAGGGTTAGGGTTAGGGTTAGGGTTACGGCTAGGGTTAGGGTTAGGGTTAGGTTAGGCTTAGGGTTAGGAGTTAGGGTTAGGGTTTCTATTAGGTTAGTTTTAAGGGCTAAGGTTAGTTTTAGGGTTAAGGTTGGGTTAGGGTTAGGATTAGGGTTAGGGTACGACTTAGGGCTAGGGTTAGGGCTAGGGTTAGGGTTAGGGTTAGGGTTAGGGTTTAGGGTTATGGTTAGGGTTAGGGGTTAGGGGTTAGGGGTTAGGCTTAGGGTTAGCGTTACGGTTAGGGGTTAGGGGTTAGGGTTAGGGCTAAGGTTAGGGTTAGGGTTAGGGTTAGGGTTAGGGCTAGGGTTAGGGTTAGGGTTAGGGTTACGGCTAGGGTTAGGGTTAGGGTTAGGTTAGGCTTAGGGTTAGGAGTTAGGGTTAGGGTTTCTATTAGGTTAGTTTTAAGGGCTAAGGTTAGTTTTAGGGTTAAGGTTGGGTTAGGGTTAGGATTAGGGTTAGGGTACGACTTAGGGCTAGGGTTAGGGCTAGGGTTAGGGTTAGGGTTAGGGTTAGGGTTTAGGGTTATGGTTAGGGTTAGGGGTTAGGGGTTAGGGGTTAGGCTTAGGGTTAGCGTTACGGTTAGGGGTTAGGGGTTAGGGTTAGGGCTAAGGTTAGGGTTAGGGTTAGGGTTAGGGTTAGGGCTAGGGTTAGGGTTAGGGTTAGGGTTACGGCTAGGGTTAGGGTTAGGGTTAGGTTAGGCTTAGGGTTAGGAGTTAGGGTTAGGGTTTCTATTAGGTTAGTTTTAAGGGCTAAGGTTAGTTTTAGGGTTAAGGTTGGGTTAGGGTTAGGATTAGGGTTAGGGTACGACTTAGGGCTAGGGTTAGGGCTAGGGTTAGGGTTAGGGTTAGGGTTAGGGTTTAGGGTTATGGTTAGGGTTAGGGGTTAGGGGTTAGGGGTTAGGCTTAGGGTTAGCGTTACGGTTAGGGGTTAGGGGTTAGGGTTAGGGCTAAGGTTAGGGTTAGGGTTAGGGTTAGGGTTAGGGCTAGGGTTAGGGTTAGGGTTAGGGTTACGGCTAGGGTTAGGGTTAGGGTTAGGTTAGGCTTAGGGTTAGGAGTTAGGGTTAGGGTTTCTATTAGGTTAGTTTTAAGGGCTAAGGTTAGTTTTAGGGTTAAGGTTGGGTTAGGGTTAGGATTAGGGTTAGGGTACGACTTAGGGCTAGGGTTAGGGCTAGGGTTAGGGTTAGGGTTAGGGTTAGGGTTTAGGGTTATGGTTAGGGTTAGGGGTTAGGGGTTAGGGGTTAGGCTTAGGGTTAGCGTTACGGTTAGGGGTTAGGGGTTAGGGTTAGGGCTAAGGTTAGGGTTAGGGTTAGGGTTAGGGTTAGGGCTAGGGTTAGGGTTAGGGTTAGGGTTACGGCTAGGGTTAGGGTTAGGGTTAGGTTAGGCTTAGGGTTAGGAGTTAGGGTTAGGGTTTCTATTAGGTTAGTTTTAAGGGCTAAGGTTAGTTTTAGGGTTAAGGTTGGGTTAGGGTTAGGATTAGGGTTAGGGTACGACTTAGGGCTAGGGTTAGGGCTAGGGTTAGGGTTAGGGTTAGGGTTAGGGTTTAGGGTTATGGTTAGGGTTAGGGGTTAGGGGTTAGGGGTTAGGCTTAGGGTTAGCGTTACGGTTAGGGGTTAGGGGTTAGGGTTAGGGCTAAGGTTAGGGTTAGGGTTAGGGTTAGGGTTAGGGCTAGGGTTAGGGTTAGGGTTAGGGTTACGGCTAGGGTTAGGGTTAGGGTTAGGTTAGGCTTAGGGTTAGGAGTTAGGGTTAGGGTTTCTATTAGGTTAGTTTTAAGGGCTAAGGTTAGTTTTAGGGTTAAGGTTGGGTTAGGGTTAGGATTAGGGTTAGGGTACGACTTAGGGCTAGGGTTAGGGCTAGGGTTAGGGTTAGGGTTAGGGTTAGGGTTTAGGGTTATGGTTAGGGTTAGGGGTTAGGGGTTAGGGGTTAGGCTTAGGGTTAGCGTTACGGTTAGGGGTTAGGGGTTAGGGTTAGGGCTAAGGTTAGGGTTAGGGTTAGGGTTAGGGTTAGGGCTAGGGTTAGGGTTAGGGTTAGGGTTACGGCTAGGGTTAGGGTTAGGGTTAGGTTAGGCTTAGGGTTAGGAGTTAGGGTTAGGGTTTCTATTAGGTTAGTTTTAAGGGCTAAGGTTAGTTTTAGGGTTAAGGTTGGGTTAGGGTTAGGATTAGGGTTAGGGTACGACTTAGGGCTAGGGTTAGGGCTAGGGTTAGGGTTAGGGTTAGGGTTAGGGTTTAGGGTTATGGTTAGGGTTAGGGGTTAGGGGTTAGGGGTTAGGCTTAGGGTTAGCGTTACGGTTAGGGGTTAGGGGTTAGGGTTAGGGCTAAGGTTAGGGTTAGGGTTAGGGTTAGGGTTAGGGCTAGGGTTAGGGTTAGGGTTAGGGTTACGGCTAGGGTTAGGGTTAGGGTTAGGTTAGGCTTAGGGTTAGGAGTTAGGGTTAGGGTTTCTATTAGGTTAGTTTTAAGGGCTAAGGTTAGTTTTAGGGTTAAGGTTGGGTTAGGGTTAGGATTAGGGTTAGGGTACGACTTAGGGCTAGGGTTAGGGCTAGGGTTAGGGTTAGGGTTAGGGTTAGGGTTTAGGGTTATGGTTAGGGTTAGGGGTTAGGGGTTAGGGGTTAGGCTTAGGGTTAGCGTTACGGTTAGGGGTTAGGGGTTAGGGTTAGGGCTAAGGTTAGGGTTAGGGTTAGGGTTAGGGTTAGGGCTAGGGTTAGGGTTAGGGTTAGGGTTACGGCTAGGGTTAGGGTTAGGGTTAGGTTAGGCTTAGGGTTAGGAGTTAGGGTTAGGGTTTCTATTAGGTTAGTTTTAAGGGCTAAGGTTAGTTTTAGGGTTAAGGTTGGGTTAGGGTTAGGATTAGGGTTAGGGTACGACTTAGGGCTAGGGTTAGGGCTAGGGTTAGGGTTAGGGTTAGGGTTAGGGTTTAGGGTTATGGTTAGGGTTAGGGGTTAGGGGTTAGGGGTTAGGCTTAGGGTTAGCGTTACGGTTAGGGGTTAGGGGTTAGGGTTAGGGCTAAGGTTAGGGTTAGGGTTAGGGTTAGGGTTAGGGCTAGGGTTAGGGTTAGGGTTAGGGTTACGGCTAGGGTTAGGGTTAGGGTTAGGTTAGGCTTAGGGTTAGGAGTTAGGGTTAGGGTTTCTATTAGGTTAGTTTTAAGGGCTAAGGTTAGTTTTAGGGTTAAGGTTGGGTTAGGGTTAGGATTAGGGTTAGGGTACGACTTAGGGCTAGGGTTAGGGCTAGGGTTAGGGTTAGGGTTAGGGTTAGGGTTTAGGGTTATGGTTAGGGTTAGGGGTTAGGGGTTAGGGGTTAGGCTTAGGGTTAGCGTTACGGTTAGGGGTTAGGGGTTAGGGTTAGGGCTAAGGTTAGGGTTAGGGTTAGGGTTAGGGTTAGGGCTAGGGTTAGGGTTAGGGTTAGGGTTACGGCTAGGGTTAGGGTTAGGGTTAGGTTAGGCTTAGGGTTAGGAGTTAGGGTTAGGGTTTCTATTAGGTTAGTTTTAAGGGCTAAGGTTAGTTTTAGGGTTAAGGTTGGGTTAGGGTTAGGATTAGGGTTAGGGTACGACTTAGGGCTAGGGTTAGGGCTAGGGTTAGGGTTAGGGTTAGGGTTAGGGTTTAGGGTTATGGTTAGGGTTAGGGGTTAGGGGTTAGGGGTTAGGCTTAGGGTTAGCGTTACGGTTAGGGGTTAGGGGTTAGGGTTAGGGCTAAGGTTAGGGTTAGGGTTAGGGTTAGGGTTAGGGCTAGGGTTAGGGTTAGGGTTAGGGTTACGGCTAGGGTTAGGGTTAGGGTTAGGTTAGGCTTAGGGTTAGGAGTTAGGGTTAGGGTTTCTATTAGGTTAGTTTTAAGGGCTAAGGTTAGTTTTAGGGTTAAGGTTGGGTTAGGGTTAGGATTAGGGTTAGGGTACGACTTAGGGCTAGGGTTAGGGCTAGGGTTAGGGTTAGGGTTAGGGTTAGGGTTTAGGGTTATGGTTAGGGTTAGGGGTTAGGGGTTAGGGGTTAGGCTTAGGGTTAGCGTTACGGTTAGGGGTTAGGGGTTAGGGTTAGGGCTAAGGTTAGGGTTAGGGTTAGGGTTAGGGTTAGGGCTAGGGTTAGGGTTAGGGTTAGGGTTACGGCTAGGGTTAGGGTTAGGGTTAGGTTAGGCTTAGGGTTAGGAGTTAGGGTTAGGGTTTCTATTAGGTTAGTTTTAAGGGCTAAGGTTAGTTTTAGGGTTAAGGTTGGGTTAGGGTTAGGATTAGGGTTAGGGTACGACTTAGGGCTAGGGTTAGGGCTAGGGTTAGGGTTAGGGTTAGGGTTAGGGTTTAGGGTTATGGTTAGGGTTAGGGGTTAGGGGTTAGGGGTTAGGCTTAGGGTTAGCGTTACGGTTAGGGGTTAGGGGTTAGGGTTAGGGCTAAGGTTAGGGTTAGGGTTAGGGTTAGGGTTAGGGCTAGGGTTAGGGTTAGGGTTAGGGTTACGGCTAGGGTTAGGGTTAGGGTTAGGTTAGGCTTAGGGTTAGGAGTTAGGGTTAGGGTTTCTATTAGGTTAGTTTTAAGGGCTAAGGTTAGTTTTAGGGTTAAGGTTGGGTTAGGGTTAGGATTAGGGTTAGGGTACGACTTAGGGCTAGGGTTAGGGCTAGGGTTAGGGTTAGGGTTAGGGTTAGGGTTTAGGGTTATGGTTAGGGTTAGGGGTTAGGGGTTAGGGGTTAGGCTTAGGGTTAGCGTTACGGTTAGGGGTTAGGGGTTAGGGTTAGGGCTAAGGTTAGGGTTAGGGTTAGGGTTAGGGTTAGGGCTAGGGTTAGGGTTAGGGTTAGGGTTACGGCTAGGGTTAGGGTTAGGGTTAGGTTAGGCTTAGGGTTAGGAGTTAGGGTTAGGGTTTCTATTAGGTTAGTTTTAAGGGCTAAGGTTAGTTTTAGGGTTAAGGTTGGGTTAGGGTTAGGATTAGGGTTAGGGTACGACTTAGGGCTAGGGTTAGGGCTAGGGTTAGGGTTAGGGTTAGGGTTAGGGTTTAGGGTTATGGTTAGGGTTAGGGGTTAGGGGTTAGGGGTTAGGCTTAGGGTTAGCGTTACGGTTAGGGGTTAGGGGTTAGGGTTAGGGCTAAGGTTAGGGTTAGGGTTAGGGTTAGGGTTAGGGCTAGGGTTAGGGTTAGGGTTAGGGTTACGGCTAGGGTTAGGGTTAGGGTTAGGTTAGGCTTAGGGTTAGGAGTTAGGGTTAGGGTTTCTATTAGGTTAGTTTTAAGGGCTAAGGTTAGTTTTAGGGTTAAGGTTGGGTTAGGGTTAGGATTAGGGTTAGGGTACGACTTAGGGCTAGGGTTAGGGCTAGGGTTAGGGTTAGGGTTAGGGTTAGGGTTTAGGGTTATGGTTAGGGTTAGGGGTTAGGGGTTAGGGGTTAGGCTTAGGGTTAGCGTTACGGTTAGGGGTTAGGGGTTAGGGTTAGGGCTAAGGTTAGGGTTAGGGTTAGGGTTAGGGTTAGGGCTAGGGTTAGGGTTAGGGTTAGGGTTACGGCTAGGGTTAGGGTTAGGGTTAGGTTAGGCTTAGGGTTAGGAGTTAGGGTTAGGGTTTCTATTAGGTTAGTTTTAAGGGCTAAGGTTAGTTTTAGGGTTAAGGTTGGGTTAGGGTTAGGATTAGGGTTAGGGTACGACTTAGGGCTAGGGTTAGGGCTAGGGTTAGGGTTAGGGTTAGGGTTAGGGTTTAGGGTTATGGTTAGGGTTAGGGGTTAGGGGTTAGGGGTTAGGCTTAGGGTTAGCGTTACGGTTAGGGGTTAGGGGTTAGGGTTAGGGCTAAGGTTAGGGTTAGGGTTAGGGTTAGGGTTAGGGCTAGGGTTAGGGTTAGGGTTAGGGTTACGGCTAGGGTTAGGGTTAGGGTTAGGTTAGGCTTAGGGTTAGGAGTTAGGGTTAGGGTTTCTATTAGGTTAGTTTTAAGGGCTAAGGTTAGTTTTAGGGTTAAGGTTGGGTTAGGGTTAGGATTAGGGTTAGGGTACGACTTAGGGCTAGGGTTAGGGCTAGGGTTAGGGTTAGGGTTAGGGTTAGGGTTTAGGGTTATGGTTAGGGTTAGGGGTTAGGGGTTAGGGGTTAGGCTTAGGGTTAGCGTTACGGTTAGGGGTTAGGGGTTAGGGTTAGGGTTAGGGCTAAGGTTAGGGTTAGGGTTAGGGTTAGGGTTAGGGCTAGGGTTAGGGTTAGGGTTAGGGTTACGGCTAGGGTTAGGGTTAGGGTTAGGTTAGGCTTAGGGTTAGGAGTTAGGGTTAGGGTTTCTATTAGGTTAGTTTTAAGGGCTAAGGTTAGTTTTAGGGTTAAGGTTGGGTTAGGGTTAGGATTAGGGTTAGGGTACGACTTAGGGCTAGGGTTAGGGCTAGGGTTAGGGTTAGGGTTAGGGTTAGGGTTTAGGGTTATGGTTAGGGTTAGGGGTTAGGGGTTAGGGGTTAGGCTTAGGGTTAGCGTTACGGTTAGGGGTTAGGGGTTAGGGTTAGGGCTAAGGTTAGGGTTAGGGTTAGGGTTAGGGTTAGGGCTAGGGTTAGGGTTAGGGTTAGGGTTACGGCTAGGGTTAGGGTTAGGGTTAGGTTAGGCTTAGGGTTAGGAGTTAGGGTTAGGGTTTCTATTAGGTTAGTTTTAAGGGCTAAGGTTAGTTTTAGGGTTAAGGTTGGGTTAGGGTTAGGATTAGGGTTAGGGTACGACTTAGGGCTAGGGTTAGGGCTAGGGTTAGGGTTAGGGTTAGGGTTAGGGTTTAGGGTTATGGTTAGGGTTAGGGGTTAGGGGTTAGGGGTTAGGCTTAGGGTTAGCGTTACGGTTAGGGGTTAGGGGTTAGGGTTAGGGCTAAGGTTAGGGTTAGGGTTAGGGTTAGGGTTAGGGCTAGGGTTAGGGTTAGGGTTAGGGTTACGGCTAGGGTTAGGGTTAGGGTTAGGTTAGGCTTAGGGTTAGGAGTTAGGGTTAGGGTTTCTATTAGGTTAGTTTTAAGGGCTAAGGTTAGTTTTAGGGTTAAGGTTGGGTTAGGGTTAGGATTAGGGTTAGGGTACGACTTAGGGCTAGGGTTAGGGCTAGGGTTAGGGTTAGGGTTAGGGTTAGGGTTTAGGGTTATGGTTAGGGTTAGGGGTTAGGGGTTAGGGGTTAGGCTTAGGGTTAGCGTTACGGTTAGGGGTTAGGGGTTAGGGTTAGGGCTAAGGTTAGGGTTAGGGTTAGGGTTAGGGTTAGGGCTAGGGTTAGGGTTAGGGTTAGGGTTACGGCTAGGGTTAGGGTTAGGGTTAGGTTAGGCTTAGGGTTAGGAGTTAGGGTTAGGGTTTCTATTAGGTTAGTTTTAAGGGCTAAGGTTAGTTTTAGGGTTAAGGTTGGGTTAGGGTTAGGATTAGGGTTAGGGTACGACTTAGGGCTAGGGTTAGGGCTAGGGTTAGGGTTAGGGTTAGGGTTAGGGTTTAGGGTTATGGTTAGGGTTAGGGGTTAGGGGTTAGGGGTTAGGCTTAGGGTTAGCGTTACGGTTAGGGGTTAGGGGTTAGGGTTAGGGCTAAGGTTAGGGTTAGGGTTAGGGTTAGGGTTAGGGCTAGGGTTAGGGTTAGGGTTAGGGTTACGGCTAGGGTTAGGGTTAGGGTTAGGTTAGGCTTAGGGTTAGGAGTTAGGGTTAGGGTTTCTATTAGGTTAGTTTTAAGGGCTAAGGTTAGTTTTAGGGTTAAGGTTGGGTTAGGGTTAGGATTAGGGTTAGGGTACGACTTAGGGCTAGGGTTAGGGCTAGGGTTAGGGTTAGGGTTAGGGTTAGGGTTTAGGGTTATGGTTAGGGTTAGGGGTTAGGGGTTAGGGGTTAGGCTTAGGGTTAGCGTTACGGTTAGGGGTTAGGGGTTAGGGTTAGGGCTAAGGTTAGGGTTAGGGTTAGGGTTAGGGTTAGGGCTAGGGTTAGGGTTAGGGTTAGGGTTACGGCTAGGGTTAGGGTTAGGGTTAGGTTAGGCTTAGGGTTAGGAGTTAGGGTTAGGGTTTCTATTAGGTTAGTTTTAAGGGCTAAGGTTAGTTTTAGGGTTAAGGTTGGGTTAGGGTTAGGATTAGGGTTAGGGTACGACTTAGGGCTAGGGTTAGGGCTAGGGTTAGGGTTAGGGTTAGGGTTAGGGTTTAGGGTTATGGTTAGGGTTAGGGGTTAGGGGTTAGGGGTTAGGCTTAGGGTTAGCGTTACGGTTAGGGGTTAGGGGTTAGGGTTAGGGCTAAGGTTAGGGTTAGGGTTAGGGTTAGGGTTAGGGCTAGGGTTAGGGTTAGGGTTAGGGTTACGGCTAGGGTTAGGGTTAGGGTTAGGTTAGGCTTAGGGTTAGGAGTTAGGGTTAGGGTTTCTATTAGGTTAGTTTTAAGGGCTAAGGTTAGTTTTAGGGTTAAGGTTGGGTTAGGGTTAGGATTAGGGTTAGGGTACGACTTAGGGCTAGGGTTAGGGCTAGGGTTAGGGTTAGGGTTAGGGTTAGGGTTTAGGGTTATGGTTAGGGTTAGGGGTTAGGGGTTAGGGGTTAGGCTTAGGGTTAGCGTTACGGTTAGGGGTTAGGGGTTAGGGTTAGGGCTAAGGTTAGGGTTAGGGTTAGGGTTAGGGTTAGGGCTAGGGTTAGGGTTAGGGTTAGGGTTACGGCTAGGGTTAGGGTTAGGGTTAGGTTAGGCTTAGGGTTAGGAGTTAGGGTTAGGGTTTCTATTAGGTTAGTTTTAAGGGCTAAGGTTAGTTTTAGGGTTAAGGTTGGGTTAGGGTTAGGATTAGGGTTAGGGTACGACTTAGGGCTAGGGTTAGGGCTAGGGTTAGGGTTAGGGTTAGGGTTAGGGTTTAGGGTTATGGTTAGGGTTAGGGGTTAGGGGTTAGGGGTTAGGCTTAGGGTTAGCGTTACGGTTAGGGGTTAGGGGTTAGGGTTAGGGCTAAGGTTAGGGTTAGGGTTAGGGTTAGGGTTAGGGCTAGGGTTAGGGTTAGGGTTAGGGTTACGGCTAGGGTTAGGGTTAGGGTTAGGTTAGGCTTAGGGTTAGGAGTTAGGGTTAGGGTTTCTATTAGGTTAGTTTTAAGGGCTAAGGTTAGTTTTAGGGTTAAGGTTGGGTTAGGGTTAGGATTAGGGTTAGGGTACGACTTAGGGCTAGGGTTAGGGCTAGGGTTAGGGTTAGGGTTAGGGTTAGGGTTTAGGGTTATGGTTAGGGTTAGGGGTTAGGGGTTAGGGGTTAGGCTTAGGGTTAGCGTTACGGTTAGGGGTTAGGGGTTAGGGTTAGGGCTAAGGTTAGGGTTAGGGTTAGGGTTAGGGTTAGGGCTAGGGTTAGGGTTAGGGTTAGGGTTACGGCTAGGGTTAGGGTTAGGGTTAGGTTAGGCTTAGGGTTAGGAGTTAGGGTTAGGGTTTCTATTAGGTTAGTTTTAAGGGCTAAGGTTAGTTTTAGGGTTAAGGTTGGGTTAGGGTTAGGATTAGGGTTAGGGTACGACTTAGGGCTAGGGTTAGGGCTAGGGTTAGGGTTAGGGTTAGGGTTAGGGTTTAGGGTTATGGTTAGGGTTAGGGGTTAGGGGTTAGGGGTTAGGCTTAGGGTTAGCGTTACGGTTAGGGGTTAGGGGTTAGGGTTAGGGCTAAGGTTAGGGTTAGGGTTAGGGTTAGGGTTAGGGCTAGGGTTAGGGTTAGGGTTAGGGTTACGGCTAGGGTTAGGGTTAGGGTTAGGTTAGGCTTAGGGTTAGGAGTTAGGGTTAGGGTTTCTATTAGGTTAGTTTTAAGGGCTAAGGTTAGTTTTAGGGTTAAGGTTGGGTTAGGGTTAGGATTAGGGTTAGGGTACGACTTAGGGCTAGGGTTAGGGCTAGGGTTAGGGTTAGGGTTAGGGTTAGGGTTTAGGGTTATGGTTAGGGTTAGGGGTTAGGGGTTAGGGGTTAGGCTTAGGGTTAGCGTTACGGTTAGGGGTTAGGGGTTAGGGTTAGGGCTAAGGTTAGGGTTAGGGTTAGGGTTAGGGTTAGGGCTAGGGTTAGGGTTAGGGTTAGGGTTACGGCTAGGGTTAGGGTTAGGGTTAGGTTAGGCTTAGGGTTAGGAGTTAGGGTTAGGGTTTCTATTAGGTTAGTTTTAAGGGCTAAGGTTAGTTTTAGGGTTAAGGTTGGGTTAGGGTTAGGATTAGGGTTAGGGTACGACTTAGGGCTAGGGTTAGGGCTAGGGTTAGGGTTAGGGTTAGGGTTTAGGGTTAGGGTACGACTTAGGGCTAGGGTTAGGGCTAGGGTTAGGGTTAGGGTTAGGGTTAGGGTTTAGGGTTATGGTTAGGGTTAGGGGTTAGGGGTTAGGGGTTAGGCTTAGGGTTAGCGTTACGGTTAGGGGTTAGGGGTTAGGGTTAGGGCTAAGGTTAGGGTTAGGGTTAGGGTTAGGGTTAGGGCTAGGGTTAGGGTTAGGGTTAGGGTTACGGCTAGGGTTAGGGTTAGGGTTAGGTTAGGCTTAGGGTTAGGAGTTAGGGTTAGGGTTTCTATTAGGTTAGTTTTAAGGGCTAAGGTTAGTTTTAGGGTTAAGGTTGGGTTAGGGTTAGGATTAGGGTTAGGGTACGACTTAGGGCTAGGGTTAGGGCTAGGGTTAGGGTTAGGGTTAGGGTTAGGGTTTAGGGTTATGGTTAGGGTTAGGGGTTAGGGGTTAGGGGTTAGGCTTAGGGTTAGCGTTACGGTTAGGGGTTAGGGGTTAGGGTTAGGGCTAAGGTTAGGGTTAGGGTTAGGGTTAGGGTTAGGGCTAGGGTTAGGGTTAGGGTTAGGGTTACGGCTAGGGTTAGGGTTAGGGTTAGGTTAGGCTTAGGGTTAGGAGTTAGGGTTAGGGTTTCTATTAGGTTAGTTTTAAGGGCTAAGGTTAGTTTTAGGGTTAAGGTTGGGTTAGGGTTAGGATTAGGGTTAGGGTACGACTTAGGGCTAGGGTTAGGGCTAGGGTTAGGGTTAGGGTTAGGGTTAGGGTTTAGGGTTATGGTTAGGGTTAGGGGTTAGGGGTTAGGGGTTAGGCTTAGGGTTAGCGTTACGGTTAGGGGTTAGGGGTTAGGGTTAGGGCTAAGGTTAGGGTTAGGGTTAGGGTTAGGGTTAGGGCTAGGGTTAGGGTTAGGGTTAGGGTTACGGCTAGGGTTAGGGTTAGGGTTAGGTTAGGCTTAGGGTTAGGAGTTAGGGTTAGGGTTTCTATTAGGTTAGTTTTAAGGGCTAAGGTTAGTTTTAGGGTTAAGGTTGGGTTAGGGTTAGGATTAGGGTTAGGGTACGACTTAGGGCTAGGGTTAGGGCTAGGGTTAGGGTTAGGGTTAGGGTTAGGGTTTAGGGTTATGGTTAGGGTTAGGGGTTAGGGGTTAGGGGTTAGGCTTAGGGTTAGCGTTACGGTTAGGGGTTAGGGGTTAGGGTTAGGGCTAAGGTTAGGGTTAGGGTTAGGGTTAGGGTTAGGGCTAGGGTTAGGGTTAGGGTTAGGGTTACGGCTAGGGTTAGGGTTAGGGTTAGGTTAGGCTTAGGGTTAGGAGTTAGGGTTAGGGTTTCTATTAGGTTAGTTTTAAGGGCTAAGGTTAGTTTTAGGGTTAAGGTTGGGTTAGGGTTAGGATTAGGGTTAGGGTACGACTTAGGGCTAGGGTTAGGGCTAGGGTTAGGGTTAGGGTTAGGGTTAGGGTTTAGGGTTATGGTTAGGGTTAGGGGTTAGGGGTTAGGGGTTAGGCTTAGGGTTAGCGTTACGGTTAGGGGTTAGGGGTTAGGGTTAGGGCTAAGGTTAGGGTTAGGGTTAGGGTTAGGGTTAGGGCTAGGGTTAGGGTTAGGGTTAGGGTTACGGCTAGGGTTAGGGTTAGGGTTAGGTTAGGCTTAGGGTTAGGAGTTAGGGTTAGGGTTTCTATTAGGTTAGTTTTAAGGGCTAAGGTTAGTTTTAGGGTTAAGGTTGGGTTAGGGTTAGGATTAGGGTTAGGGTACGACTTAGGGCTAGGGTTAGGGCTAGGGTTAGGGTTAGGGTTAGGGTTAGGGTTTAGGGTTATGGTTAGGGTTAGGGGTTAGGGGTTAGGGGTTAGGCTTAGGGTTAGCGTTACGGTTAGGGGTTAGGGGTTAGGGTTAGGGCTAAGGTTAGGGTTAGGGTTAGGGTTAGGGCTAGGGTTAGGGTTAGGGTTAGGGTTACGGCTAGGGTTAGGGTTAGGGTTAGGTTAGGCTTAGGGTTAGGAGTTAGGGTTAGGGTTTCTATTAGGTTAGTTTTAAGGGCTAAGGTTAGTTTTAGGGTTAAGGTTGGGTTAGGGTTAGGATTAGGGTTAGGGTACGACTTAGGGCTAGGGTTAGGGCTAGGGTTAGGGTTAGGGTTAGGGTTAGGGTTTAGGGTTATGGTTAGGGTTAGGGGTTAGGGGTTAGGGGTTAGGCTTAGGGTTAGCGTTACGGTTAGGGGTTAGGGGTTAGGGTTAGGGCTAAGGTTAGGGTTAGGGTTAGGGTTAGGGTTAGGGCTAGGGTTAGGGTTAGGGTTAGGGTTACGGCTAGGGTTAGGGTTAGGGTTAGGTTAGGCTTAGGGTTAGGAGTTAGGGTTAGGGTTTCTATTAGGTTAGTTTTAAGGGCTAAGGTTAGTTTTAGGGTTAAGGTTGGGTTAGGGTTAGGATTAGGGTTAGGGTACGACTTAGGGCTAGGGTTAGGGCTAGGGTTAGGGTTAGGGTTAGGGTTAGGGTTTAGGGTTATGGTTAGGGTTAGGGGTTAGGGGTTAGGGGTTAGGCTTAGGGTTAGCGTTACGGTTAGGGGTTAGGGGTTAGGGTTAGGGCTAAGGTTAGGGTTAGGGTTAGGGTTAGGGTTAGGGCTAGGGTTAGGGTTAGGGTTAGGGTTACGGCTAGGGTTAGGGTTAGGGTTAGGTTAGGCTTAGGGTTAGGAGTTAGGGTTAGGGTTTCTATTAGGTTAGTTTTAAGGGCTAAGGTTAGTTTTAGGGTTAAGGTTGGGTTAGGGTTAGGATTAGGGTTAGGGTACGACTTAGGGCTAGGGTTAGGGCTAGGGTTAGGGTTAGGGTTAGGGTTAGGGTTTAGGGTTATGGTTAGGGTTAGGGGTTAGGGGTTAGGGGTTAGGCTTAGGGTTAGCGTTACGGTTAGGGGTTAGGGGTTAGGGTTAGGGCTAAGGTTAGGGTTAGGGTTAGGGCTAGGGTTAGGGTTAGGGTTAGGGTTACGGCTAGGGTTAGGGTTAGGGTTAGGTTAGGCTTAGGGTTAGGAGTTAGGGTTAGGGTTTCTATTAGGTTAGTTTTAAGGGCTAAGGTTAGTTTTAGGGTTAAGGTTGGGTTAGGGTTAGGATTAGGGTTAGGGTACGACTTAGGGCTAGGGTTAGGGCTAGGGTTAGGGTTAGGGTTAGGGTTAGGGTTTAGGGTTATGGTTAGGGTTAGGGGTTAGGGGTTAGGGGTTAGGCTTAGGGTTAGCGTTACGGTTAGGGGTTAGGGGTTAGGGTTAGGGCTAAGGTTAGGGTTAGGGTTAGGGTTAGGGTTAGGGCTAGGGTTAGGGTTAGGGTTAGGGTTACGGCTAGGGTTAGGGTTAGGGTTAGGTTAGGCTTAGGGTTAGGAGTTAGGGTTAGGGTTTCTATTAGGTTAGTTTTAAGGGCTAAGGTTAGTTTTAGGGTTAAGGTTGGGTTAGGGTTAGGATTAGGGTTAGGGTACGACTTAGGGCTAGGGTTAGGGCTAGGGTTAGGGTTAGGGTTAGGGTTTAGGGTTATGGTTAGGGTTAGGGGTTAGGGGTTAGGGGTTAGGCTTAGGGTTAGCGTTACGGTTAGGGGTTAGGGGTTAGGGTTAGGGCTAAGGTTAGGGTTAGGGTTAGGGTTAGGGTTAGGGCTAGGGTTAGGGTTAGGGTTAGGTTAGGCTTAGGGTTAGGAGTTAGGGTTAGGGTTTCTATTAGGTTAGTTTTAAGGGCTAAGGTTAGTTTTAGGGTTAAGGTTGGGTTAGGGTTAGGATTAGGGTTAGGGTACGACTTAGGGCTAGGGTTAGGGCTAGGGTTAGGGTTAGGGTTAGGGTTAGGGTTTAGGGTTATGGTTAGGGTTAGGGGTTAGGGGTTAGGGGTTAGGCTTAGGGTTAGCGTTACGGTTAGGGGTTAGGGGTTAGGGTTAGGGCTAAGGTTAGGGTTAGGGTTAGGGTTAGGGTTAGGGCTAGGGTTAGGGTTAGGGTTAGGGTTACGGCTAGGGTTAGGGTTAGGGTTAGGTTAGGCTTAGGGTTAGGAGTTAGGGTTAGGGTTTCTATTAGGTTAGTTTTAAGGGCTAAGGTTAGTTTTAGGGTTAAGGTTGGGTTAGGGTTAGGATTAGGGTTAGGGTACGACTTAGGGCTAGGGTTAGGGCTAGGGTTAGGGTTAGGGTTAGGGTTAGGGTTTAGGGTTATGGTTAGGGTTAGGGGTTAGGGGTTAGGGGTTAGGCTTAGGGTTAGCGTTACGGTTAGGGGTTAGGGGTTAGGGTTAGGGCTAAGGTTAGGGTTAGGGTTAGGGTTAGGGTTAGGGCTAGGGTTAGGGTTAGGGTTAGGGTTACGGCTAGGGTTAGGGTTAGGGTTAGGTTAGGCTTAGGGTTAGGAGTTAGGGTTAGGGTTTCTATTAGGTTAGTTTTAAGGGCTAAGGTTAGTTTTAGGGTTAAGGTTGGGTTAGGGTTAGGATTAGGGTTAGGGTACGACTTAGGGCTAGGGTTAGGGCTAGGGTTAGGGTTAGGGTTAGGGTTTAGGGTTATGGTTAGGGTTAGGGGTTAGGGGTTAGGGGTTAGGCTTAGGGTTAGCGTTACGGTTAGGGGTTAGGGGTTAGGGTTAGGGCTAAGGTTAGGGTTAGGGTTAGGGTTAGGGTTAGGGCTAGGGTTAGGGTTAGGGTTAGGGTTACGGCTAGGGTTAGGGTTAGGGTTAGGTTAGGCTTAGGGTTAGGAGTTAGGGTTAGGGTTTCTATTAGGTTAGTTTTAAGGGCTAAGGTTAGTTTTAGGGTTAAGGTTGGGTTAGGGTTAGGATTAGGGTTAGGGTACGACTTAGGGCTAGGGTTAGGGCTAGGGTTAGGGTTAGGGTTAGGGTTAGGGTTTAGGGTTATGGTTAGGGTTAGGGGTTAGGGGTTAGGCTTAGGGTTAGCGTTACGGTTAGGGGTTAGGGGTTAGGGTTAGGGCTAAGGTTAGGGTTAGGGTTAGGGTTAGGGTTAGGGTTAGGGTTAGGGTTTAGGGTTATGGTTAGGGTTAGGGTTAGGGGTTAGGGGTTAGGCTTAGGGTTAGCGTTACGGTTAGGGGTTAGGGGTTAGGGTTAGGGCTAAGGTTAGGGTTAGGGTTAGGGTTAGGGTTAGGGCTAGGGTTAGGGTTAGGGTTAGGGTTACGGCTAGGGTTAGGGTTAGGGTTAGGTTAGGCTTAGGGTTAGGAGTTAGGGTTAGGGTTTCTATTAGGTTAGTTTTAAGGGCTAAGGTTAGTTTTAGGGTTAAGGTTGGGTTAGGGTTAGGATTAGGGTTAGGGTACGACTTAGGGCTAGGGTTAGGGCTAGGGTTAGGGTTAGGGTTAGGGTTAGGGTTTAGGGTTATGGTTAGGGTTAGGGGTTAGGGGTTAGGGGTTAGGCTTAGGGTTAGCGTTACGGTTAGGGGTTAGGGGTTAGGGTTAGGGCTAAGGTTAGGGTTAGGGTTAGGGTTAGGGTTAGGGCTAGGGTTAGGGTTAGGGTTAGGGTTACGGCTAGGGTTAGGGTTAGGGTTAGGTTAGGCTTAGGGTTAGGAGTTAGGGTTAGGGTTTCTATTAGGTTAGTTTTAAGGGCTAAGGTTAGTTTTAGGGTTAAGGTTGGGTTAGGGTTAGGATTAGGGTTAGGGTACGACTTAGGGCTAGGGTTAGGGCTAGGGTTAGGGTTAGGGTTAGGGTTAGGGTTTAGGGTTATGGTTAGGGTTAGGGGTTAGGGGTTAGGGGTTAGGCTTAGGGTTAGCGTTACGGTTAGGGGTTAGGGGTTAGGGTTAGGGCTAAGGTTAGGGTTAGGGTTAGGGTTAGGGTTAGGGCTAGGGTTAGGGTTAGGGTTAGGGTTACGGCTAGGGTTAGGGTTAGGGTTAGGTTAGGCTTAGGGTTAGGAGTTAGGGTTAGGGTTTCTATTAGGTTAGTTTTAAGGGCTAAGGTTAGTTTTAGGGTTAAGGTTGGGTTAGGGTTAGGATTAGGGTTAGGGTACGACTTAGGGCTAGGGTTAGGGCTAGGGTTAGGGTTAGGGTTAGGGTTAGGGTTTAGGGTTATGGTTAGGGTTAGGGGTTAGGGGTTAGGGGTTAGGCTTAGGGTTAGCGTTACGGTTAGGGGTTAGGGGTTAGGGTTAGGGCTAAGGTTAGGGTTAGGGTTAGGGTTAGGGTTAGGGCTAGGGTTAGGGTTAGGGTTAGGGTTACGGCTAGGGTTAGGGTTAGGGTTAGGTTAGGCTTAGGGTTAGGAGTTAGGGTTAGGGTTTCTATTAGGTTAGTTTTAAGGGCTAAGGTTAGTTTTAGGGTTAAGGTTGGGTTAGGGTTAGGATTAGGGTTAGGGTACGACTTAGGGCTAGGGTTAGGGCTAGGGTTAGGGTTAGGGTTAGGGTTAGGGTTTAGGGTTATGGTTAGGGTTAGGGGTTAGGGGTTAGGGGTTAGGCTTAGGGTTAGCGTTACGGTTAGGGGTTAGGGGTTAGGGTTAGGGCTAAGGTTAGGGTTAGGGTTAGGGTTAGGGTTAGGGCTAGGGTTAGGGTTAGGGTTAGGGTTACGGCTAGGGTTAGGGTTAGGGTTAGGTTAGGCTTAGGGTTAGGAGTTAGGGTTAGGGTTTCTATTAGGTTAGTTTTAAGGGCTAAGGTTAGTTTTAGGGTTAAGGTTGGGTTAGGGTTAGGATTAGGGTTAGGGTACGACTTAGGGCTAGGGTTAGGGCTAGGGTTAGGGTTAGGGTTAGGGTTAGGGTTTAGGGTTATGGTTAGGGTTAGGGGTTAGGGGTTAGGGGTTAGGCTTAGGGTTAGCGTTACGGTTAGGGGTTAGGGGTTAGGGTTAGGGCTAAGGTTAGGGTTAGGGTTAGGGTTAGGGTTAGGGCTAGGGTTAGGGTTAGGGTTAGGGTTACGGCTAGGGTTAGGGTTAGGGTTAGGTTAGGCTTAGGGTTAGGAGTTAGGGTTAGGGTTTCTATTAGGTTAGTTTTAAGGGCTAAGGTTAGTTTTAGGGTTAAGGTTGGGTTAGGGTTAGGATTAGGGTTAGGGTACGACTTAGGGCTAGGGTTAGGGCTAGGGTTAGGGTTAGGGTTAGGGTTAGGGTTTAGGGTTATGGTTAGGGTTAGGGGTTAGGGGTTAGGGGTTAGGCTTAGGGTTAGCGTTACGGTTAGGGGTTAGGGGTTAGGGTTAGGGCTAAGGTTAGGGTTAGGGTTAGGGTTAGGGTTAGGGCTAGGGTTAGGGTTAGGGTTAGGGTTACGGCTAGGGTTAGGGTTAGGGTTAGGTTAGGCTTAGGGTTAGGAGTTAGGGTTAGGGTTTCTATTAGGTTAGTTTTAAGGGCTAAGGTTAGTTTTAGGGTTAAGGTTGGGTTAGGGTTAGGATTAGGGTTAGGGTACGACTTAGGGCTAGGGTTAGGGCTAGGGTTAGGGTTAGGGTTAGGGTTAGGGTTTAGGGTTATGGTTAGGGTTAGGGGTTAGGGGTTAGGGGTTAGGCTTAGGGTTAGCGTTACGGTTAGGGGTTAGGGGTTAGGGTTAGGGCTAAGGTTAGGGTTAGGGTTAGGGTTAGGGTTAGGGCTAGGGTTAGGGTTAGGGTTAGGGTTACGGCTAGGGTTAGGGTTAGGGTTAGGTTAGGCTTAGGGTTAGGAGTTAGGGTTAGGGTTTCTATTAGGTTAGTTTTAAGGGCTAAGGTTAGTTTTAGGGTTAAGGTTGGGTTAGGGTTAGGATTAGGGTTAGGGTACGACTTAGGGCTAGGGTTAGGGCTAGGGTTAGGGTTAGGGTTAGGGTTAGGGTTTAGGGTTATGGTTAGGGTTAGGGGTTAGGGGTTAGGGGTTAGGCTTAGGGTTAGCGTTACGGTTAGGGGTTAGGGGTTAGGGTTAGGGCTAAGGTTAGGGTTAGGGTTAGGGTTAGGGTTAGGGCTAGGGTTAGGGTTAGGGTTAGGGTTACGGCTAGGGTTAGGGTTAGGGTTAGGTTAGGCTTAGGGTTAGGAGTTAGGGTTAGGGTTTCTATTAGGTTAGTTTTAAGGGCTAAGGTTAGTTTTAGGGTTAAGGTTGGGTTAGGGTTAGGATTAGGGTTAGGGTACGACTTAGGGCTAGGGTTAGGGCTAGGGTTAGGGTTAGGGTTAGGGTTAGGGTTTAGGGTTATGGTTAGGGTTAGGGGTTAGGGGTTAGGGGTTAGGCTTAGGGTTAGCGTTACGGTTAGGGGTTAGGGGTTAGGGTTAGGGCTAAGGTTAGGGTTAGGGTTAGGGTTAGGGTTAGGGCTAGGGTTAGGGTTAGGGTTAGGGTTACGGCTAGGGTTAGGGTTAGGGTTAGGTTAGGCTTAGGGTTAGGAGTTAGGGTTAGGGTTTCTATTAGGTTAGTTTTAAGGGCTAAGGTTAGTTTTAGGGTTAAGGTTGGGTTAGGGTTAGGATTAGGGTTAGGGTACGACTTAGGGCTAGGGTTAGGGCTAGGGTTAGGGTTAGGGTTAGGGTTAGGGTTTAGGGTTATGGTTAGGGTTAGGGGTTAGGGGTTAGGGGTTAGGCTTAGGGTTAGCGTTACGGTTAGGGGTTAGGGGTTAGGGTTAGGGCTAAGGTTAGGGTTAGGGTTAGGGTTAGGGTTAGGGCTAGGGTTAGGGTTAGGGTTAGGGTTACGGCTAGGGTTAGGGTTAGGGTTAGGTTAGGCTTAGGGTTAGGAGTTAGGGTTAGGGTTTCTATTAGGTTAGTTTTAAGGGCTAAGGTTAGTTTTAGGGTTAAGGTTGGGTTAGGGTTAGGATTAGGGTTAGGGTACGACTTAGGGCTAGGGTTAGGGCTAGGGTTAGGGTTAGGGTTAGGGTTAGGGTTTAGGGTTATGGTTAGGGTTAGGGGTTAGGGGTTAGGGGTTAGGCTTAGGGTTAGCGTTACGGTTAGGGGTTAGGGGTTAGGGTTAGGGCTAAGGTTAGGGTTAGGGTTAGGGTTAGGGTTAGGGCTAGGGTTAGGGTTAGGGTTAGGGTTACGGCTAGGGTTAGGGTTAGGGTTAGGTTAGGCTTAGGGTTAGGAGTTAGGGTTAGGGTTTCTATTAGGTTAGTTTTAAGGGCTAAGGTTAGTTTTAGGGTTAAGGTTGGGTTAGGGTTAGGATTAGGGTTAGGGTACGACTTAGGGCTAGGGTTAGGGCTAGGGTTAGGGTTAGGGTTAGGGTTAGGGTTTAGGGTTATGGTTAGGGTTAGGGGTTAGGGGTTAGGGGTTAGGCTTAGGGTTAGCGTTACGGTTAGGGGTTAGGGGTTAGGGTTAGGGCTAAGGTTAGGGTTAGGGTTAGGGTTAGGGTTAGGGCTAGGGTTAGGGTTAGGGTTAGGGTTACGGCTAGGGTTAGGGTTAGGGTTAGGTTAGGCTTAGGGTTAGGAGTTAGGGTTAGGGTTTCTATTAGGTTAGTTTTAAGGGCTAAGGTTAGTTTTAGGGTTAAGGTTGGGTTAGGGTTAGGATTAGGGTTAGGGTACGACTTAGGGCTAGGGTTAGGGCTAGGGTTAGGGTTAGGGTTAGGGTTAGGGTTTAGGGTTATGGTTAGGGTTAGGGGTTAGGGGTTAGGGGTTAGGCTTAGGGTTAGCGTTACGGTTAGGGGTTAGGGGTTAGGGTTAGGGCTAAGGTTAGGGTTAGGGTTAGGGTTAGGGTTAGGGCTAGGGTTAGGGTTAGGGTTAGGGTTACGGCTAGGGTTAGGGTTAGGGTTAGGGTTACGGCTAGGGTTAGGGTTAGGGTTAGGTTAGGCTTAGGGTTAGGAGTTAGGGTTAGGGTTTCTATTAGGTTAGTTTTAAGGGCTAAGGTTAGTTTTAGGGTTAAGGTTGGGTTAGGGTTAGGATTAGGGTTAGGGTACGACTTAGGGCTAGGGTTAGGGCTAGGGTTAGGGTTAGGGTTAGGGTTAGGGTTTAGGGTTATGGTTAGGGTTAGGGGTTAGGGGTTAGGGGTTAGGCTTAGGGTTAGCGTTACGGTTAGGGGTTAGGGGTTAGGGTTAGGGCTAAGGTTAGGGTTAGGGTTAGGGTTAGGGTTAGGGCTAGGGTTAGGGTTAGGGTTAGGGTTACGGCTAGGGTTAGGGTTAGGGTTAGGTTAGGCTTAGGGTTAGGAGTTAGGGTTAGGGTTTCTATTAGGTTAGTTTTAAGGGCTAAGGTTAGTTTTAGGGTTAAGGTTGGGTTAGGGTTAGGATTAGGGTTAGGGTACGACTTAGGGCTAGGGTTAGGGCTAGGGTTAGGGTTAGGGTTAGGGTTAGGGTTTAGGGTTATGGTTAGGGTTAGGGGTTAGGGGTTAGGGGTTAGGCTTAGGGTTAGCGTTACGGTTAGGGGTTAGGGGTTAGGGTTAGGGCTAAGGTTAGGGTTAGGGTTAGGGTTAGGGTTAGGGCTAGGGTTAGGGTTAGGGTTAGGGTTACGGCTAGGGTTAGGGTTAGGGTTAGGTTAGGCTTAGGGTTAGGAGTTAGGGTTAGGGTTTCTATTAGGTTAGTTTTAAGGGCTAAGGTTAGTTTTAGGGTTAAGGTTGGGTTAGGGTTAGGATTAGGGTTAGGGTACGACTTAGGGCTAGGGTTAGGGCTAGGGTTAGGGTTAGGGTTAGGGTTAGGGTTTAGGGTTATGGTTAGGGTTAGGGGTTAGGGGTTAGGGGTTAGGCTTAGGGTTAGCGTTACGGTTAGGGGTTAGGGGTTAGGGTTAGGGCTAAGGTTAGGGTTAGGGTTAGGGTTAGGGTTAGGGCTAGGGTTAGGGTTAGGGTTAGGGTTACGGCTAGGGTTAGGGTTAGGGTTAGGTTAGGCTTAGGGTTAGGAGTTAGGGTTAGGGTTTCTATTAGGTTAGTTTTAAGGGCTAAGGTTAGTTTTAGGGTTAAGGTTGGGTTAGGGTTAGGATTAGGGTTAGGGTACGACTTAGGGCTAGGGTTAGGGCTAGGGTTAGGGTTAGGGTTAGGGTTAGGGTTTAGGGTTATGGTTAGGGTTAGGGGTTAGGGGTTAGGGGTTAGGCTTAGGGTTAGCGTTACGGTTAGGGGTTAGGGGTTAGGGTTAGGGCTAAGGTTAGGGTTAGGGCTAGGGTTAGGGTTAGGGTTAGGTTAGGCTTAGCGTTAGGAGTTAGGGTTAGGGTTTCTATTAGGTTAGTTTTAAGGGCTAAGGTTAGTTTTAGGGTTAAGGTTGGGTTAGGGTTAGGATTAGGGTTAGGGTACGACTTAGGGCTAGGGTTAGGGCTAGGGTTAGGGTTAGGGTTAGGGTTAGGGTTTAGGGTTATGGTTAGGGTTAGGGGTTAGGGGTTAGGGGTTAGGCTTAGGGTTAGCGTTACGGTTAGGGGTTAGGGGTTAGGGTTAGGGCTAAGGTTAGGGTTAGGGTTAGGGTTAGGGTTAGGGCTAGGGTTAGGGTTAGGGTTAGGGTTACGGCTAGGGTTAGGGTTAGGGTTAGGTTAGGCTTAGGGTTAGGAGTTAGGGTTAGGGTTTCTATTAGGTTAGTTTTAAGGGCTAAGGTTAGTTTTAGGGTTAAGGTTGGGTTAGGGTTAGGATTAGGGTTAGGGTACGACTTAGGGCTAGGGTTAGGGCTAGGGTTAGGGTTAGGGTTAGGGTTTAGGGTTATGGTTAGGGTTAGGGGTTAGGGGTTAGGGGTTAGGCTTAGGGTTAGCGTTACGGTTAGGGGTTAGGGGTTAGGGTTAGGGCTAAGGTTAGGGTTAGGGTTAGGGTTAGGGCTAGGGTTAGGGTTAGGGTTAGGGTTACGGCTAGGGTTAGGGTTAGGGTTAGGTTAGGCTTAGGGTTAGGAGTTAGGGTTAGGGTTTCTATTAGGTTAGTTTTAAGGGCTAAGGTTAGTTTTAGGGTTAAGGTTGGGTTAGGGTTAGGATTAGGGTTAGGGTACGACTTAGGGCTAGGGTTAGGGCTAGGGTTAGGGTTAGGGTTAGGGTTAGGGTTTAGGGTTATGGTTAGGGTTAGGGGTTAGGGGTTAGGGGTTAGGCTTAGGGTTAGCGTTACGGTTAGGGGTTAGGGGTTAGGGTTAGGGCTAAGGTTAGGGTTAGGGTTAGGGTTAGGGTTAGGGCTAGGGTTAGGGTTAGGGTTAGGGTTACGGCTAGGGTTAGGGTTAGGGTTAGGGTTACGGCTAGGGTTAGGGTTAGGGTTAGGTTAGGCTTAGGGTTAGGAGTTAGGGTTAGGGTTTCTATTAGGTTAGTTTTAAGGGCTAAGGTTAGTTTTAGGGTTAAGGTTGGGTTAGGGTTAGGATTAGGGTTAGGGTACGACTTAGGGCTAGGGTTAGGGCTAGGGTTAGGGTTAGGGTTAGGGTTAGGGTTTAGGGTTATGGTTAGGGTTAGGGGTTAGGGGTTAGGGGTTAGGCTTAGGGTTAGCGTTACGGTTAGGGGTTAGGGGTTAGGGTTAGGGCTAAGGTTAGGGTTAGGGTTAGGGTTAGGGCTAGGGTTAGGGTTAGGGTTAGGGTTACGGCTAGGGTTAGGGTTAGGGTTAGGTTAGGCTTAGGGTTAGGAGTTAGGGTTAGGGTTTCTATTAGGTTAGTTTTAAGGGCTAAGGTTAGTTTTAGGGTTAAGGTTGGGTTAGGGTTAGGATTAGGGTTAGGGTACGACTTAGGGCTAGGGTTAGGGCTAGGGTTAGGGTTAGGGTTAGGGTTAGGGTTTAGGGTTATGGTTAGGGTTAGGGGTTAGGGGTTAGGGGTTAGGCTTAGGGTTAGCGTTACGGTTAGGGGTTAGGGGTTAGGGTTAGGGCTAAGGTTAGGGTTAGGGTTAGGGTTAGGGTTAGGGCTAGGGTTAGGGTTAGGGTTAGGGTTACGGCTAGGGTTAGGGTTAGGGTTAGGTTAGGCTTAGGGTTAGGAGTTAGGGTTAGGGTTTCTATTAGGTTAGTTTTAAGGGCTAAGGTTAGTTTTAGGGTTAAGGTTGGGTTAGGGTTAGGATTAGGGTTAGGGTACGACTTAGGGCTAGGGTTAGGGCTAGGGTTAGGGTTAGGGTTAGGGTTAGGGTTTAGGGTTATGGTTAGGGTTAGGGGTTAGGGGTTAGGGGTTAGGCTTAGGGTTAGCGTTACGGTTAGGGGTTAGGGGTTAGGGTTAGGGCTAAGGTTAGGGTTAGGGTTAGGGTTAGGGTTAGGGCTAGGGTTAGGGTTAGGGTTAGGGTTACGGCTAGGGTTAGGGTTAGGGTTAGGTTAGGCTTAGGGTTAGGAGTTAGGGTTAGGGTTTCTATTAGGTTAGTTTTAAGGGCTAAGGTTAGTTTTAGGGTTAAGGTTGGGTTAGGGTTAGGATTAGGGTTAGGGTACGACTTAGGGCTAGGGTTAGGGCTAGGGTTAGGGTTAGGGTTAGGGTTAGGGTTTAGGGTTATGGTTAGGGTTAGGGGTTAGGGGTTAGGGGTTAGGCTTAGGGTTAGCGTTACGGTTAGGGGTTAGGGGTTAGGGTTAGGGCTAAGGTTAGGGTTAGGGTTAGGGTTAGGGTTAGGGTTAGGTTAGGCTTAGGGTTAGGAGTTAGGGTTAGGGTTTCTATTAGGTTAGTTTTAAGGGCTAAGGTTAGTTTTAGGGTTAAGGTTGGGTTAGGGTTAGGATTAGGGTTAGGGTACGACTTAGGGCTAGGGTTAGGGCTAGGGTTAGGGTTAGGGTTAGGGTTAGGGTTTAGGGTTATGGTTAGGGTTAGGGGTTAGGGGTTAGGGGTTAGGCTTAGGGTTAGCGTTACGGTTAGGGGTTAGGGGTTAGGGTTAGGGCTAAGGTTAGGGTTAGGGTTAGGGTTAGGGTTAGGGCTAGGGTTAGGGTTAGGGTTAGGGTTACGGCTAGGGTTAGGGTTAGGGTTAGGTTAGGCTTAGGGTTAGGAGTTAGGGTTAGGGTTTCTATTAGGTTAGTTTTAAGGGCTAAGGTTAGTTTTAGGGTTAAGGTTGGGTTAGGGTTAGGATTAGGGTTAGGGTACGACTTAGGGCTAGGGCTAGGGTTAGGGTTAGGGTTAGGGTTAGGGTTTAGGGTTATGGTTAGGGTTAGGGGTTAGGGGTTAGGGGTTAGGCTTAGGGTTAGCGTTACGGTTAGGGGTTAGGGGTTAGGGTTAGGGCTAAGGTTAGGGTTAGGGCTAGGGTTAGGGTTAGGGTTAGGTTAGGCTTAGGGTTAGGAGTTAGGGTTAGGGTTTCTATTAGGTTAGTTTTAAGGGCTAAGGTTAGTTTTAGGGTTAAGGTTGGGTTAGGGTTAGGATTAGGGTTAGGGTACGACTTAGGGCTAGGGTTAGGGCTAGGGTTAGGGTTAGGGTTAGGGTTAGGGTTTAGGGTTATGGTTAGGGTTAGGGGTTAGGGGTTAGGAGTTAGGCTTAGGGTTAGCGTTACGGTTAGGGGTTAGGGGTTAGGGTTAGGGCTAAGGTTAGGGTTAGGGTTAGGGTTAGGGTTAGGGCTAGGGTTAGGGTTAGGGTTAGGGTTACGGCTAGGGTTAGGGTTAGGGTTAGGTTAGGCTTAGGGTTAGGAGTTAGGGTTAGGGTTTCTATTAGGTTAGTTTTAAGGGCTAAGGTTAGTTTTAGGGTTAAGGTTGGGTTAGGGTTAGGATTAGGGTTAGGGTACGACTTAGGGCTAGGGTTAGGGCTAGGGTTAGGGTTAGGGTTAGGGTTTAGGGTTATGGTTAGGGTTAGGGGTTAGGGGTTAGGGGTTAGGCTTAGGGTTAGCGTTACGGTTAGGGGTTAGGGGTTAGGGTTAGGGCTAAGGTTAGGGTTAGGGTTAGGGTTAGGGTTAGGGCTAGGGTTAGGGTTAGGGTTAGGGTTACGGCTAGGGTTAGGGTTAGGGTTAGGTTAGGCTTAGGGTTAGGAGTTAGGGTTAGGGTTTCTATTAGGTTAGTTTTAAGGGCTAAGGTTAGTTTTAGGGTTAAGGTTGGGTTAGGGTTAGGATTAGGGTTAGGGTACGACTTAGGGCTAGGGTTAGGGCTAGGGTTAGGGTTAGGGTTAGGGATAGGGTTTAGGGTTATGGTTAGGGTTAGGGGTTAGGGGTTAGGGGTTAGGCTTAGGGTTAGCGTTACGGTTAGGGGTTAGGGGTTAGGGTTAGGGCTAAGGTTAGGGTTAGGGCTAGGGTTAGGGTTAGGGTTAGGGTTACGGCTAGGGTTAGGGTTAGGGTTAGGTTAGGCTTAGGGTTAGGAGTTAGGGTTAGGGTTTCTATTAGGTTAGTTTTAAGGGCTAAGGTTAGTTTTAGGGTTAAGGTTGGGTTAGGGTTAGGATTAGGGTTAGGGTACGACTTAGGGCTAGGGTTAGGGCTAGGGTTAGGGTTAGGGTTAGGGTTAGGGTTTAGGGTTATGGTTAGGGTTAGGGGTTAGGGGTTAGGGGTTAGGCTTAGGGTTAGCGTTACGGTTAGGGGTTAGGGGTTAGGGTTAGGGCTAAGGTTAGGGTTAGGGTTAGGGTTAGGGTTAGGGCTAGGGTTAGGGTTAGGGTTAGGGTTACGGCTAGGGTTAGGGTTAGGGTTAGGTTAGGCTTAGGGTTAGGAGTTAGGGTTAGGGTTTCTATTAGGTTAGTTTTAAGGGCTAAGGTTAGTTTTAGGGTTAAGGTTGGGTTAGGGTTAGGATTAGGGTTAGGGTACGACTTAGGGCTAGGGTTAGGGCTAGGGTTAGGGTTAGGGTTAGGGTTAGGGTTTAGGGTTATGGTTAGGGTTAGGGGTTAGGGGTTAGGGGTTAGGCTTAGGGTTAGCGTTACGGTTAGGGGTTAGGGTTAGGGCTAAGGTTAGGGTTAGGGTTAGGGTTAGGGTTAGGGCTAGGGTTAGGGTTAGGGTTAGGGTTACGGCTAGGGTTAGGGTTAGGGTTAGGTTAGGCTTAGGGTTAGGAGTTAGGGTTAGGGTTTCTATTAGGTTAGTTTTAAGGGCTAAGGTTAGTTTTAGGGTTAAGGTTGGGTTAGGGTTAGGATTAGGGTTAGGGTACGACTTAGGGCTAGGGTTAGGGCTAGGGTTAGGGTTAGGGTTAGGGTTAGGGTTTAGGGTTATGGTTAGGGTTAGGGGTTAGGGGTTAGGGGTTAGGCTTAGGGTTAGCGTTACGGTTAGGGGTTAGGGGTTAGGGTTAGGGCTAAGGTTAGGGTTAGGTTTAGGGTTAGGGTTAGGGCTAGGGTTAGGGTTAGGGTTACGGCTAGGGTTAGGGTTAGGGTTAGGTTAGGCTTAGGGTTAGGAGTTAGGGTTAGGGTTTCTATTAGGTTAGTTTTAAGGGCTAAGGTTAGTTTTAGGGTTAAGGTTGGGTTAGGGTTAGGATTAGGGTTAGGGTACGACTTAGGGCTAGGGTTAGGGCTAGGGTTAGGGTTAGGGTTAGGGTTAGGGTTTAGGGTTATGGTTAGGGTTAGGGGTTAGGGGTTAGGGGTTAGGCTTAGGGTTAGCGTTACGGTTAGGGGTTAGGGGTTAGGGTTAGGGCTAAGGTTAGGGTTAGGGTTAGGGCTAGGGTTAGGGTTAGGGTTAGGGTTACGGCTAGGGTTAGGGTTAGGGTTAGGGTTACGGCTAGGGTTAGGGTTAGGGTTAGGTTAGGCTTAGGGTTAGGAGTTAGGGTTAGGGTTTCTATTAGGTTAGTTTTAAGGGCTAAGGTTAGTTTTAGGGTTAAGGTTGGGTTAGGGTTAGGATTAGGGTTAGGGTACGACTTAGGGCTAGGGTTAGGGCTAGGGTTAGGGTTAGGGTTAGGGTTAGGGTTTAGGGTTATGGTTAGGGTTAGGGGTTAGGGGTTAGGGGTTAGGCTTAGGGTTAGCGTTACGGTTAGGGGTTAGGGGTTAGGGTTAGGGCTAAGGTTAGGGTTAGGGTTAGGGTTAGGGTTAGGGCTAGGGTTAGGGTTAGGGTTAGGGTTACGGCTAGGGTTAGGGTTAGGGTTAGGTTAGGCTTAGGGTTAGGAGTTAGGGTTAGGGTTTCTATTAGGTTAGTTTTAAGGGCTAAGGTTAGTTTTAGGGTTAAGGTTGGGTTAGGGTTAGGATTAGGGTTAGGGTACGACTTAGGGCTAGGGTTAGGGCTAGGGTTAGGGTTAGGGTTAGGGTTAGGGTTTAGGGTTATGGTTAGGGTTAGGGGTTAGGGGTTAGGGGTTAGGCTTAGGGTTAGCGTTACGGTTAGGGGTTAGGGGTTAGGGTTAGGGCTAAGGTTAGGGTTAGGGTTAGGGTTAGGGTTAGGGCTAGGGTTAGGGTTAGGGTTAGGGTTACGGCTAGGGTTAGGGTTAGGGTTAGGTTAGGCTTAGGGTTAGGAGTTAGGGTTAGGGTTTCTATTAGGTTAGTTTTAAGGGCTAAGGTTAGTTTTAGGGTTAAGGTTGGGTTAGGGTTAGGATTAGGGTTAGGGTACGACTTAGGGCTAGGGTTAGGGCTAGGGTTAGGGTTAGGGTTAGGGTTAGGGTTTAGGGTTATGGTTAGGGGTTAGGGGTTAGGGGTTAGGCTTAGGGTTAGCGTTACGGTTAGGGGTTAGGGGTTAGGGTTAGGGCTAAGGTTAGGGTTAGGGTTAGGGTTAGGGTTAGGGCTAGGGTTAGGGTTAGGGTTAGGGTTACGGCTAGGGTTAGGGTTAGGGTTAGGTTAGGCTTAGGGTTAGGAGTTAGGGTTAGGGTTTCTATTAGGTTAGTTTTAAGGGCTAAGGTTAGTTTTAGGGTTAAGGTTGGGTTAGGGTTAGGATTAGGGTTAGGGTACGACTTAGTGCTAGGGTTAGGGCTAGGGTTAGGGTTAGGGTTAGGGTTAGGGTTTAGGGTTATGGTTAGGGTTAGGGGTTAGGGGTTAGGGGTTAGGCTTAGGGTTAGCGTTACGGTTAGGGGTTAGGGGTTAGGGTTAGGGCTAAGGTTAGGGTTAGGGTTAGGGTTAGGGTTAGGGCTAGGGTTAGGGTTAGGGTTAGGGTTACGGCTAGGGTTAGGGTTAGGGTTAGGTTAGGCTTAGGGTTAGGAGTTAGGGTTAGGGTTTCTATTAGGTTAGTTTTAAGGGCTAAGGTTAGTTTTAGGGTTAAGGTTGGGTTAGGGTTAGGATTAGGGTTAGGGTACGACTTAGGGCTAGGGTTAGGGCTAGGGTTAGGGTTAGGGTTAGGGTTAGGGTTTAGGGTTATGGTTAGGGTTAGGGGTTAGGGGTTAGGGGTTAGGCTTAGGGTTAGCGTTACGGTTAGGGGTTAGGGGTTAGGGTTAGGGCTAAGGTTAGGGTTAGGGTTAGGGTTAGGGTTAGGGCTAGGGTTAGGGTTAGGGTTAGGGTTACGGCTAGGGTTAGGGTTAGGGTTAGGTTAGGCTTAGGGTTAGGAGTTAGGGTTAGGGTTTCTATTAGGTTAGTTTTAAGGGCTAAGGTTAGTTTTAGGGTTAAGGTTGGGTTAGGGTTAGGATTAGGGTTAGGGTACGACTTAGGGCTAGGGTTAGGGCTAGGGTTAGGGTTAGGGTTAGGGTTAGGGTTTAGGGTTATGGTTAGGGTTAGGGGTTAGGGGTTAGGGGTTAGGCTTAGGGTTAGCGTTACGGTTAGGGGTTAGGGGTTAGGGTTAGGGTTAGGGTTAGGGTTAGGGTTAGGGCTAGGGTTAGGGTTAGGGTTAGGGTTACGGCTAGGGTTAGGGTTAGGGTTAGGTTAGGCTTAGGGTTAGGAGTTAGGGTTAGGGTTTCTATTAGGTTAGTTTTAAGGGCTAAGGTTAGTTTTAGGGTTAAGGTTGGGTTAGGGTTAGGATTAGGGTTAGGGTACGACTTAGGGCTAGGGTTAGGGCTAGGGTTAGGGTTAGGGTTAGGGTTAGGGTTTAGGGTTATGGTTAGGGTTAGGGGTTAGGGGTTAGGGGTTAGGCTTAGGGTTAGCGTTAGGGGTTAGGGTTAGGGCTAAGGTTAGGGTTAGGGTTAGGGTTAGGGTTAGGGCTAGGGTTAGGGTTAGGGTTAGGGTTACGGCTAGGGTTAGGGTTAGGGTTAGGTTAGGCTTAGGGTTAGGAGTTAGGGTTAGGGTTTCTATTAGGTTAGTTTTAAGGGCTAAGGTTAGTTTTAGGGTTAAGGTTGGGTTAGGGTTAGGATTAGGGTTAGGGTACGACTTAGGGCTAGGGTTAGGGCTAGGGTTAGGGTTAGGGTTAGGGTTAGGGTTTAGGGTTATGGTTAGGGTTAGGGGTTAGGGGTTAGGGGTTAGGCTTAGGGTTAGCGTTACGGTTAGGGGTTAGGGGTTAGGGTTAGGGCTAAGGTTAGGGTTAGGTTTAGGGTTAGGGTTAGGGCTAGGGTTAGGGTTAGGGTTAGGGTTAGGGTTACGGCTAGGTTTAGGGTTAGGGTTAGGTTAGGCTTAGGGTTAGGAGTTAGGGTTAGGGTTTCTATTAGGTTAGTTTTAAGGGCTAAGGTTAGTTTTAGGGTTAAGGTTGGGTTAGGGTTAGGATTAGGGTTAGGGTACGACTTAGGGCTAGGGTTAGGGTTAGGGTTAGGGTTAGGGTTTAGGGTTATGGTTAGGGTTAGGGGTTAGGGGTTAGGGGTTAGGCTTAGGGTTAGCATTACGGTTAGGGGTTAGGGGTTAGGGTTAGGGCTAAGGTTAGGGTTAGGGTTAGGGTTAGGGTTAGGGTTAGGGCTAGGGTTAGGGTTAGGGTTAGGGTTAGGGTTACGGCTAGGGTTAGGGTTAGGGTTAGGTTAGGCTTAGGGTTAGGAGTTAGGGTTAGGGTTTCTATTAGGTTAGTTTTAAGGGCTAAGGTTAGTTTTAGGGTTAAGGTTGGGTTAGGGTTAGGATTAGGGTTAGGGTACGACTTAGGGCTAGGGTTAGGGCTAGGGTTAGGGTTAGGGTTAGGGTTAGGGTTTAGGGTTATGGTTAGGGTTAGGGGTTAGGGGTTAGGGGTTAGGCTTAGGGTTAGCGTTACGGTTAGGGGTTAGGGGTTAGGGTTAGGGCTAAGGTTAGGGTTAGGGTTAGGGTTAGGGTTAGGGCTAGGGTTAGGGTTAGGGTTAGGGTTACGGCTAGGGTTAGGGTTAGGGTTAGGTTAGGCTTAGGGTTAGGAGTTAGGGTTAGGGTTTCTATTAGGTTAGTTTTAAGGGCTAAGGTTAGTTTTAGGGTTAAGGTTGGGTTAGGGTTAGGATTAGGGTTAGGGTACGACTTAGGGCTAGGGTTAGGGCTAGGGTTAGGGTTAGGGTTAGGGTTAGGGTTTAGGGTTATGGTTAGGGTTAGGGGTTAGGGGTTAGGGGTTAGGCTTAGGGTTAGCGTTACGGTTAGGGGTTAGGGGTTAGGGTTAGGGTTAGGGTTAGGGTTAGGGCTAGGGTTAGGGTTAGGGTTAGGGTTACGGCTAGGGTTAGGGTTAGGGTTAGGTTAGGCTTAGGGTTAGGAGTTAGGGTTAGGGTTTCTATTAGGTTAGTTTTAAGGGCTAAGGTTAGTTTTAGGGTTAAGGTTGGGTTAGGGTTAGGATTAGGGTTAGGGTACGACTTAGGGCTAGGGTTAGGGCTAGGGTTAGGGTTAGGGTTAGGGTTAGGGTTTAGGGTTATGGTTAGGGTTAGGGGTTAGGGGTTAGGGGTTAGGCTTAGGGTTAGCGTTACGGTTAGGGGTTAGGGGTTAGGGTTAGGGCTAAGGTTAGGGTTAGGGTTAGGGTTAGGGTTAGGGCTAGGGTTAGGGTTAGGGTTAGGGTTACGGCTAGGGTTAGGGTTAGGGTTAGGTTAGGCTTAGGGTTAGGAGTTAGGGTTAGGGTTTCTATTAGGTTAGTTTTAAGGGCTAAGGTTAGTTTTAGGGTTAAGGTTGGGTTAGGGTTAGGATTAGGGTTAGGGTACGACTTAGGGCTAGGGTTAGGGCTAGGGTTAGGGTTAGGGTTAGGGTTAGGGTTTAGGGTTATGGTTAGGGTTAGGGGTTAGGCTTAGGGTTAGCGTTACGGTTAGGGGTTAGGGGTTAGGGTTAGGGCTAAGGTTAGGGTTAGGGTTAGGGTTAGGGTTAGGGCTAGGGTTAGGGTTAGGGTTAGGGTTACGGCTAGGGTTAGGGTTAGGGTTAGGTTAGGCTTAGGGTTAGGAGTTAGGGTTAGGGTTTCTATTAGGTTAGTTTTAAGGGCTAAGGTTAGTTTTAGGGTTAAGGTTGGGTTAGGGTTAGGATTAGGGTTAGGGTACGACTTAGGGCTAGGGTTAGGGCTAGGGTTAGGGTTAGGGTTAGGGTTAGGGTTTAGGGTTATGGTTAGGGTTAGGGGTTAGGGGTTAGGGGTTAGGCTTAGGGTTAGCGTTACGGTTAGGGGTTAGGGGTTAGGGTTAGGGCTAAGGTTAGGGTTAGGGTTAGGGTTAGGGTTAGGGTTAGGGCTAGGGTTAGGGTTAGGGTTAGGGTTACGGCTAGGGTTAGGGTTAGGGTTAGGTTAGGCTTAGGGTTAGGAGTTAGGGTTAGGGTTTCTATTAGGTTAGTTTTAAGGGCTAAGGTTAGTTTTAGGGTTAAGGTTGGGTTAGGGTTAGGATTAGGGTTAGGGTACGACTTAGGGCTAGGGTTAGGGCTAGGGTTATGGTTAGGGTTAGGGTTAGGGTTTAGGGTTATGGTTGGGGTTAGGGGTTAGGCTTAGGGTTAGCGTTACGGTTAGGGGTTAGGGGTTAGGGTTAGGGCTAAGGTTAGGGTTAGGGTTAGGGTTAGGGTTAGGGCTAGGGTTAGGGTTAGGGTTAGGGTTACGGCTAGGGTTAGGGTTAGGGTTAGGTTAGGCTTAGGGTTAGGAGTTAGGGTTAGGGTTTCTATTAGGTTAGTTTTAAGGGCTAAGGTTAGTTTTAGGGTTAAGGTTGGGTTAGGGTTAGGATTAGGGTTAGGGTACGACTTAGGGCTAGGGTTAGGGCTAGGGTTAGGGTTAGGGTTAGGGTTAGGGTTTAGGGTTATGGTTAGGGTTAGGGGTTAGGGCTTAGGGGTTAGGCTTAGGGTTAGCGTTACGGTTAGGGGTTAGGGGTTAGGGTTAGGGCTAAGGTTAGGGTTAGGGTTAGGGTTAGGGTTAGGGCTAGGGTTAGGGTTAGGGTTAGGGTTACGGCTAGGGTTAGGGTTAGGGTTAGGTTAGGCTTAGGGTTAGGAGTTAGGGTTAGGGTTTCTATTAGGTTAGTTTTAAGGGCTAAGGTTAGTTTTAGGGTTAAGGTTGGGTTAGGGTTAGGATTAGGGTTAGGGTACGACTTAGGGCTAGGGTTAGGGCTAGGGTTAGGGTTAGGGTTAGGGTTAGGGTTTAGGGTTATGGTTAGGGTTAGGGGTTAGGGGTTAGGGGTTAGGCTTAGGGTTAGCGTTACGGTTAGGGGTTAGGGGTTAGGGTTAGGGCTAAGGTTAGGGTTAGGGTTAGGGTTAGGGTTAGGGCTAGGGTTAGGGTTAGGGTTAGGGTTACGGCTAGGGTTAGGGTTAGGGTTAGGTTAGGCTTAGGGTTAGGAGTTAGGGTTAGGGTTTCTATTAGGTTAGTTTTAAGGGCTAAGGTTAGTTTTAGGGTTAAGGTTGGGTTAGGGATAGGATTAGGGTTAGGGTACGACTTAGGGCTAGGGTTAGGGCTAGGGTTAGGGTTAGGGTTAGGGTTACGGCTAGGGTTAGGGTTAGGGTTAGGTTAGGCTTAGGGTTAGGAGTTAGGGTTAGGGTTTCTATTAGGTTAGTTTTAAAGGCTAAGGTTAGTTTTAGGGTTAAGGTTGGGTTAGGGTTAGGATTAGGGTTAGGGTACGACTTAGGGCTAGGGTTAGGTCTAGGGTTAGGGTTAGGGTTAGGGTTAGGGTTTAGGGTTATGGTTAGGGTTAGGGGTTAGGGGTTAGGGGTTAGGCTTAGGGTTAGCGTTACGGTTAGGGGTTAGGGGTTAGGGTTAGGGCTAAGGTTAGGGTTAGGGTTAGGGTTAGGGTTAGGGCTAGGGTTAGGGTTAGGGTTAGGGTTACGGCTAGGGTTAGGGTTAGGGTTAGGTTAGGCTTAGGGTTAGGAGTTAGGGTTAGGGTTTCTATTAGGTTAGTTTTAAGGGCTAAGGTTAGTTTTAGGGTTAAGGTTGGGTTAGGGTTAGGATTAGGGTTAGGGTACGACTTAGGGCTAGGGTTAGGGCTAGGGTTAGGGTTAGGGTTAGGGTTAGGGTTTAGGGTTATGGTTAGGGTTAGGGGTTAGGGGTTAGGGGTTAGGCTTAGGGTTAGCGTTACGGTTAGGGGTTAGGGGTTAGGGTTAGGGCTAAGGTTAGGGTTAGGGTTAGGGTTAGGGTTAGGGCTAGGGTTAGGGTTAGGGTTAGGGTTACGGCTAGGGTTAGGGTTAGGGTTAGGTTAGGCTTAGGGTTAGGAGTTAGGGTTAGGGTTTCTATTAGGTTAGTTTTAAGGGCTAAGGTTAGTTTTAGGGTTAAGGTTGGGTTAGGGTTAGGATTAGGGTTAGGGTACGACTTAGGGCTAGGGTTAGGGTTAGGGTTAGGGTTAGGGTTTAGGGTTATGGTTAGGGTTAGGGGTTAGGGGTTAGGGGTTAGGCTTAGGGTTAGCGTTACGGTTAGGGGTTAGGGGTTAGGGTTAGGGCTAAGGTTAGGGTTAGGGTTAGGGTTAGGGCTAGGGTTAGGGTTAGGGTTAGGGTTACGGCTAGGGTTAGGGTTAGGGTTAGGTTAGGCTTAGGGTTAGGAGTTAGGGTTAGGGTTTCTATTAGGTTAGTTTTAAGGGCTAAGGTTAGTTTTAGGGTTAAGGTTGGGTTAGGGTTAGGATTAGGGTTAGGGTACGACTTAGGGCTAGGGTTAGGGCTAGGGTTAGGGTTAGGGTTAGGGTTAGGGTTTAGGGTTATGGTTAGGGTTAGGGGTTAGGGGTTAGGGGTTAGGCTTAGGGTTAGCGTTACGGTTAGGGGTTAGGGGTTAGGGTTAGGGCTAAGGTTAGGGTTAGGGTTAGGGTTAGGGTTAGGGCTAGGGTTAGGGTTAGGGTTAGGGTTACGGCTAGGGTTAGGGTTAGGGTTAGGTTAGGCTTAGGGTTAGGAGTTAGGGTTAGGGTTTCTATTAGGTTAGTTTTAAGGGCTAAGGTTAGTTTTAGGGTTAAGGTTGGGTTAGGGTTAGGATTAGGGTTAGGGTACGACTTAGGGCTAGGGTTAGGGCTAGGGTTAGGGTTAGGGTTAGGGTTAGGGTTTAGGGTTATGGTTAGGGTTAGGGGTTAGGGGTTAGGGGTTAGGCTTAGGGTTAGCGTTACGGTTAGGGGTTAGGGGTTAGGGTTAGGGCTAAGGTTAGGGTTAGGGTTAGGGTTAGGGTTAGGGCTAGGGTTAGGGTTAGGGTTAGGGTTACGGCTAGGGTTAGGGTTAGGGTTAGGTTAGGCTTAGGGTTAGGAGTTAGGGTTAGGGTTTCTATTAGGTTAGTTTTAAGGGCTAAGGTTAGTTTTAGGGTTAAGGTTGGGTTAGGGTTAGGATTAGGGTTAGGGTACGACTTAGGGCTAGGGTTAGGGCTAGGGTTAGGGTTAGGGTTAGGGTTAGGGTTTAGGGTTATGGTTAGGGTTAGGGGTTAGGGGTTAGGGGTTAGGCTTAGGGTTAGCGTTACGGTTAGGGGTTAGGGGTTAGGGTTAGGGCTAAGGTTAGGGTTAGGGTTAGGGTTAGGGTTAGGGCTAGGGTTAGGGTTAGGGTTAGGGTTACGGCTAGGGTTAGGGTTAGGGTTAGGTTAGGCTTAGGGTTAGGAGTTAGGGTTAGGGTTTCTATTAGGTTAGTTTTAAGGGCTAAGGTTAGTTTTAGGGTTAAGGTTGGGTTAGGGTTAGGATTAGGGTTAGGGTACGACTTAGGGCTAGGGTTAGGGCTAGGGTTAGGGTTAGGGTTAGGGTTAGGGTTTAGGGTTATGGTTAGGGTTAGGGGTTAGGGGTTAGGGGTTAGGCTTAGGGTTAGCGTTACGGTTAGGGGTTAGGGGTTAGGGTTAGGGCTAAGGTTAGGGTTAGGGTTAGGGTTAGGGTTAGGGCTAGGGTTAGGGTTAGGGTTAGGGTTACGGCTAGGGTTAGGGTTAGGGTTAGGTTAGGCTTAGGGTTAGGAGTTAGGGTTAGGGTTTCTATTAGGTTAGTTTTAAGGGCTAAGGTTAGTTTTAGGGTTAAGGTTGGGTTAGGGTTAGGATTAGGGTTAGGGTACGACTTAGGGCTAGGGTTAGGGCTAGGGTTAGGGTTAGGGTTAGGGTTAGGGTTTAGGGTTATGGTTAGGGTTAGGGGTTAGGGGTTAGGGGTTAGGCTTAGGGTTAGCGTTACGGTTAGGGGTTAGGGGTTAGGGTTAGGGCTAAGGTTAGGGTTAGGGTTAGGGTTAGGGTTAGGGCTAGGGTTAGGGTTAGGGTTACGGCTAGGGTTAGGGTTAGGGTTAGGTTAGGCTTAGGGTTAGGAGTTAGGGTTAGGGTTTCTATTAGGTTAGTTTTAAGGGCTAAGGTTAGTTTTAGGGTTAAGGTTGGGTTAGGGTTAGGATTAGGGTTAGGGTACGACTTAGGGCTAGGGTTAGGGCTAGGGTTAGGGTTAGGGTTAGGGTTAGGGTTTAGGGTTATGGTTAGGGTTAGGGGTTAGGGGTTAGGGGTTAGGCTTAGGGTTAGCGTTACGGTTAGGGGTTAGGGGTTAGGGTTAGGGCTAAGGTTAGGGTTAGGGTTAGGGTTAGGGTTAGGGCTAGGGTTAGGGTTAGGGTTAGGGTTACGGCTAGGGTTAGGGTTAGGGTTAGGTTAGGCTTAGGGTTAGGAGTTAGGGTTAGGGTTTCTATTAGGTTAGTTTTAAGGGCTAAGGTTAGTTTTAGGGTTAAGGTTGGGTTAGGGTTAGGATTAGGGTTAGGGTACGACTTAGGGCTAGGGTTAGGGTTAGGGTTAGGGTTAGGGTTTAGGGTTATGGTTAGGGTTAGGGGTTAGGGGTTAGGGGTTAGGCTTAGGGTTAGCGTTACGGTTAGGGGTTAGGGGTTAGGGTTAGGGCTAAGGTTAGGGTTAGGGTTAGGGTTAGGGTTAGGGCTAGGGTTAGGGTTAGGGTTAGGGTTACGGCTAGGGTTAGGGTTAGGGTTAGGTTAGGCTTAGGGTTAGGAGTTAGGGTTAGGGTTTCTATTAGGTTAGTTTTAAGGGCTAAGGTTAGTTTTAGGGTTAAGGTTGGGTTAGGGTTAGGATTAGGGTTAGGGTACGACTTAGGGCTAGGGTTAGGGCTAGGGTTAGGGTTAGGGTTAGGGTTAGGGTTTAGGGTTATGGTTAGGGTTAGGGGTTAGGGGTTAGGGGTTAGGCTTAGGGTTAGCGTTACGGTTAGGGGTTAGGGGTTAGGGTTAGGGCTAAGGTTAGGGTTAGGGTTAGGGTTAGGGTTAGGGCTAGGGTTAGGGTTAGGGTTAGGGTTACGGCTAGGGTTAGGGTTAGGGTTAGGTTAGGCTTAGGGTTAGGAGTTAGGGTTAGGGTTTCTATTAGGTTAGTTTTAAGGGCTAAGGTTAGTTTTAGGGTTAAGGTTGGGTTAGGGTTAGGATTAGGGTTAGGGTACGACTTAGGGCTAGGGTTAGGGCTAGGGTTAGGGTTAGGGTTAGGGTTAGGGTTTAGGGTTATGGTTAGGGTTAGGGGTTAGGGGTTAGGGGTTAGGCTTAGGGTTAGCGTTACGGTTAGGGGTTAGGGGTTAGGGTTAGGGCTAAGGTTAGGGTTAGGGTTAGGGTTAGGGTTAGGGCTAGGGTTAGGGTTAGGGTTAGGGTTACGGCTAGGGTTAGGGTTAGGGTTAGGTTAGGCTTAGGGTTAGGAGTTAGGGTTAGGGTTTCTATTAGGTTAGTTTTAAGGGCTAAGGTTAGTTTTAGGGTTAAGGTTGGGTTAGGGTTAGGATTAGGGTTAGGGTACGACTTAGGGCTAGGGTTAGGGCTAGGGTTAGGGTTAGGGTTAGGGTTAGGGTTTAGGGTTATGGTTAGGGTTAGGGGTTAGGGGTTAGGGGTTAGGCTTAGGGTTAGCGTTACGGTTAGGGGTTAGGGGTTAGGGTTAGGGCTAAGGTTAGGGTTAGGGTTAGGGTTAGGGTTAGGGCTAGGGTTAGGGTTAGGGTTACGGCTAGGGTTAGGGTTAGGGTTAGGTTAGGCTTAGGGTTAGGAGTTAGGGTTAGGGTTTCTATTAGGTTAGTTTTAAGGGCTAAGGTTAGTTTTAGGGTTAAGGTTGGGTTAGGGTTAGGATTAGGGTTAGGGTACGACTTAGGGCTAGGGTTAGGGCTAGGGTTAGGGTTAGGGTTAGGGTTAGGGTTTAGGGTTATGGTTAGGGTTAGGGGTTAGGGGTTAGGGGTTAGGCTTAGGGTTAGCGTTACGGTTAGGGGTTAGGGGTTAGGGTTAGGGCTAAGGTTAGGGTTAGGGTTAGGGTTAGGGTTAGGGCTAGGGTTAGGGTTAGGGTTAGGGTTACGGCTAGGGTTAGGGTTAGGGTTAGGTTAGGCTTAGGGTTAGGAGTTAGGGTTAGGGTTTCTATTAGGTTAGTTTTAAGGGCTAAGGTTAGTTTTAGGGTTAAGGTTGGGTTAGGGTTAGGATTAGGGTTAGGGTACGACTTAGGGCTAGGGTTAGGGTTAGGGTTAGGGTTAGGGTTTAGGGTTATGGTTAGGGTTAGGGGTTAGGGGTTAGGGGTTAGGCTTAGGGTTAGCGTTACAGTTAGGGGTTAGGGGTTAGGGTTAGGGCTAAGGTTAGGGTTAGGGTTAGGGTTAGGGCTAGGGTTAGGGTTAGGGTTAGGGTTACGGCTAGGGTTAGGGTTAGGGTTAGGTTAGGCTTAGGGTTAGGAGTTAGGGTTAGGGTTTCTATTAGGTTAGTTTTAAGGGCTAAGGTTAGTTTTAGGGTTAAGGTTGGGTTAGGGTTAGGATTAGGGTTAGGGTACGACTTAGGGCTAGGGTTAGGGCTAGGGTTAGGGTTAGGGTTAGGGTTAGGGTTTAGGGTTATGGTTAGGGTTAGGGGTTAGGGGTTAGGGGTTAGGCTTAGGGTTAGCGTTACGGTTAGGGGTTAGGGGTTAGGGTTAGGGCTAAGGTTAGGGTTAGGGTTAGGGTTAGGGTTAGGGCTAGGGTTAGGGTTAGGGTTAGGGTTACGGCTAGGGTTAGGGTTAGGGTTAGGTTAGGCTTAGGGTTAGGAGTTAGGGTTAGGGTTTCTATTAGGTTAGTTTTAAGGGCTAAGGTTAGTTTTAGGGTTAAGGTTGGGTTAGGGTTAGGATTAGGGTTAGGGTACGACTTAGGGCTAGGGTTAGGGCTAGGGTTAGGGTTAGGGTTAGGGTTAGGGTTTAGGGTTATGGTTAGGGTTAGGGGTTAGGGCTTAGGGGTTAGGCTTAGGGTTAGCGTTACGGTTAGGGGTTAGGGGTTAGGGTTAGGGCTAAGGTTAGGGTTAGGGTTAGGGTTAGGGTTAGGGCTAGGGTTAGGGTTAGGGTTAGGGTTACGGCTAGGGTTAGGGTTAGGGTTAGGTTAGGCTTAGGGTTAGGAGTTAGGGTTAGGGTTTCTATTAGGTTAGTTTTAAGGGCTAAGGTTAGTTTTAGGGTTAAGGTTGGGTTAGGGTTAGGATTAGGGTTAGGGTACGACTTAGGGCTAGGGTTAGGGCTAGGGTTAGGGTTAGGGTTAGGGTTAGGGTTTAGGGTTATGGTTAGGGTTAGGGGTTAGGGGTTAGGGGTTAGGCTTAGGGTTAGCGTTACGGTTAGGGGTTAGGGGTTAGGGTTAGGGCTAAGGTTAGGGTTAGGGTTAGGGTTAGGGTTAGGGCTAGGGTTAGGGTTAGGGTTAGGGTTACGGCTAGGGTTAGGGTTAGGGTTAGGTTAGGCTTAGGGTTAGGAGTTAGGGTTAGGGTTTCTATTAGGTTAGTTTTAAGGGCTAAGGTTAGTTTTAGGGTTAAGGTTGGGTTAGGGATAGGATTAGGGTTAGGGTACGACTTAGGGCTAGGGTTAGGGCTAGGGTTAGGGTTAGGGTTAGGGTTACGGCTAGGGTTAGGGTTAGGGTTAGGTTAGGCTTAGGGTTAGGAGTTAGGGTTAGGGTTTCTATTAGGTTAGTTTTAAAGGCTAAGGTTAGTTTTAGGGTTAAGGTTGGGTTAGGGTTAGGATTAGGGTTAGGGTACGACTTAGGGCTAGGGTTAGGTCTAGGGTTAGGGTTAGGGTTAGGGTTAGGGTTTAGGGTTATGGTTAGGGTTAGGGGTTAGGGGTTAGGGGTTAGGCTTAGGGTTAGCGTTACGGTTAGGGGTTAGGGGTTAGGGTTAGGGCTAAGGTTAGGGTTAGGGTTAGGGTTAGGGTTAGGGCTAGGGTTAGGGTTAGGGTTAGGGTTACGGCTAGGGTTAGGGTTAGGGTTAGGTTAGGCTTAGGGTTAGGAGTTAGGGTTAGGGTTTCTATTAGGTTAGTTTTAAGGGCTAAGGTTAGTTTTAGGGTTAAGGTTGGGTTAGGGTTAGGATTAGGGTTAGGGTACGACTTAGGGCTAGGGTTAGGGCTAGGGTTAGGGTTAGGGTTAGGGTTAGGGTTTAGGGTTATGGTTAGGGTTAGGGGTTAGGGGTTAGGGGTTAGGCTTAGGGTTAGCGTTACGGTTAGGGGTTAGGGGTTAGGGTTAGGGCTAAGGTTAGGGTTAGGGTTAGGGTTAGGGTTAGGGCTAGGGTTAGGGTTAGGGTTAGGGTTACGGCTAGGGTTAGGGTTAGGGTTAGGTTAGGCTTAGGGTTAGGAGTTAGGGTTAGGGTTTCTATTAGGTTAGTTTTAAGGGCTAAGGTTAGTTTTAGGGTTAAGGTTGGGTTAGGGTTAGGATTAGGGTTAGGGTACGACTTAGGGCTAGGGTTAGGGCTATGTTAGGGTTAGGGTTAGGGTTAGGGTTTAGGGTTATGGTTAGGGTTAGGGGTTAGGGGTTAGGGGTTAGGCTTAGGGTTAGCGTTACGGTTAGGGGTTAGGGGTTAGGGTTAGGGCTAAGGTTAGGGTTAGGGTTAGGGTTAGGGTTAGGGCTAGGGTTAGGGTTAGGGTTAGGGTTACGGCTAGGGTTAGGGTTAGGGTTAGGTTAGGCTTAGGGTTAGGAGTTAGGGTTAGGGTTTCTATTAGGTTAGTTTTAAGGGCTAAGGTTAGTTTTAGGGTTAAGGTTGGGTTAGGGTTAGGATTAGGGTTAGGGTACGACTTAGGGCTAGGGTTAGGGCTAGGGTTAGGGTTAGGGTTAGGGTTAGGGTTTAGGGTTATGGTTAGGGTTAGGGGTTAGGGGTTAGGGGTTAGGCTTAGGGTTAGCGTTACGGTTAGGGGTTAGGGGTTAGGGTTAGGGCTAAGGTTAGGGTTAGGGTTAGGGTTAGGGTTAGGGCTAGGGTTAGGGTTAGGGTTAGGGTTACGGCTAGGGTTAGGGTTAGGGTTAGGTTAGGCTTAGGGTTAGGAGTTAGGGTTAGGGTTTCTATTAGGTTAGTTTTAAGGGCTAAGGTTAGTTTTAGGGTTAAGGTTGGGTTAGGGTTAGGATTAGGGTTAGGGTACGACTTAGGGCTAGGGTTAGGGCTAGGGTTAGGGTTAGGGTTAGGGTTAGGGTTTAGGGTTATGGTTAGGGTTAGGGGTTAGGGGTTAGGGGTTAGGCTTAGGGTTAGCGTTACGGTTAGGGGTTAGGGGTTAGGGTTAGGGCTAAGGTTAGGGTTAGGGTTAGGGTTAGGGTTAGGGCTAGGGTTAGGGTTAGGGTTAGGGTTACGGCTAGGGTTAGGGTTAGGGTTAGGTTAGGCTTAGGGTTAGGAGTTAGGGTTAGGGTTTCTATTAGGTTAGTTTTAAGGGCTAAGGTTAGTTTTAGGGTTAAGGTTGGGTTAGGGTTAGGATTAGGGTTAGGGTACGACTTAGGGCTAGGGTTAGGGCTAGGGTTAGGGTTAGGGTTAGGGTTAGGGTTTAGGGTTATGGTTAGGGTTAGGGGTTAGGGGTTAGGGGTTAGGCTTAGGGTTAGCGTTACGGTTAGGGGTTAGGGGTTAGGGTTAGGGCTAAGGTTAGGGTTAGGGTTAGGGTTAGGGTTAGGGCTAGGGTTAGGGTTAGGGTTAGGGTTACGGCTAGGGTTAGGGTTAGGGTTAGGTTAGGCTTAGGGTTAGGAGTTAGGGTTAGGGTTTCTATTAGGTTAGTTTTAAGGGCTAAGGTTAGTTTTAGGGTTAAGGTTGGGTTAGGGTTAGGATTAGGGTTAGGGTACGACTTAGGGCTAGGGTTAGGGCTAGGGTTAGGGTTAGGGTTAGGGTTAGGGTTTAGGGTTATGGTTAGGGTTAGGGGTTAGGGGTTAGGGGTTAGGCTTAGGGTTAGCGTTACGGTTAGGGGTTAGGGGTTAGGGTTAGGGCTAAGGTTAGGGTTAGGGTTAGGGTTAGGGTTAGGGCTAGGGTTAGGGTTAGGGTTAGGGTTACGGCTAGGGTTAGGGTTAGGGTTAGGTTAGGCTTAGGGTTAGGAGTTAGGGTTAGGGTTTCTATTAGGTTAGTTTTAAGGGCTAAGGTTAGTTTTAGGGTTAAGGTTGGGTTAGGGTTAGGATTAGGGTTAGGGTACGACTTAGGGCTAGGGTTAGGGCTAGGGTTAGGGTTAGGGTTAGGGTTAGGGTTTAGGGTTATGGTTAGGGTTAGGGGTTAGGGGTTAGGGGTTAGGCTTAGGGTTAGCGTTACGGTTAGGGGTTAGGGGTTAGGGTTAGGGCTAAGGTTAGGGTTAGGGTTAGGGTTAGGGTTAGGGCTAGGGTTAGGGTTAGGGTTAGGGTTACGGCTAGGGTTAGGGTTAGGGTTAGGTTAGGCTTAGGGTTAGGAGTTAGGGTTAGGGTTTCTATTAGGTTAGTTTTAAGGGCTAAGGTTAGGGCTAAGGTTAGTTTTAGGGTTAAGGTTGGGTTAGGGTTAGGATTAGGGTTAGGGTACGACTTAGGGCTAGGGTTAGGGCTAGGGTTAGGGTTAGGGTTAGGGTTAGGGTTTAGGGTTATGGTTAGGGTTAGGGGTTAGGGGTTAGGGGTTAGGCTTAGGGTTAGCGTTACGGTTAGGGGTTAGGGGTTAGGGTTAGGGCTAAGGTTAGGGTTAGGGTTAGGGTTAGGGTTAGGGCTAGGGTTAGGGTTAGGGTTAGGGTTACGGCTAGGGTTAGGGTTAGGGTTAGGTTAGGCTTAGGGTTAGGAGTTAGGGTTAGGGTTTCTATTAGGTTAGTTTTAAGGGCTAAGGTTAGTTTTAGGGTTAAGGTTGGGTTAGGGTTAGGATTAGGGTTAGGGTACGACTTAGGGCTAGGGTTAGGGCTAGGGTTAGGGTTAGGGTTAGGGTTAGGGTTTAGGGTTATGGTTAGGGTTAGGGGTTAGGGGTTAGGGGTTAGGCTTAGGGTTAGCGTTACGGTTAGGGGTTAGGGGTTAGGGTTAGGGCTAAGGTTAGGGTTAGGGTTAGGGTTAGGGTTAGGGCTAGGGTTAGGGTTAGGGTTAGGGTTACGGCTAGGGTTAGGGTTAGGGTTAGGTTAGGCTTAGGGTTAGGAGTTAGGGTTAGGGTTTCTATTAGGTTAGTTTTAAGGGCTAAGGTTAGTTTTAGGGTTAAGGTTGGGTTAGGGTTAGGATTAGGGTTAGGGTACGACTTAGGGCTAGGGTTAGGGCTAGGGTTAGGGTTAGGGTTAGGGTTAGGGTTTAGGGTTATGGTTAGGGTTAGGGGTTAGGGGTTAGGGGTTAGGCTTAGGGTTAGCGTTACGGTTAGGGGTTAGGGGTTAGGGTTAGGGCTAAGGTTAGGGTTAGGGTTAGGGTTAGGGTTAGGGCTAGGGTTAGGGTTAGGGTTAGGGTTACGGCTAGGGTTAGGGTTAGGGTTAGGTTAGGCTTAGGGTTAGGAGTTAGGGTTAGGGTTTCTATTAGGTTAGTTTTAAGGGCTAAGGTTAGTTTTAGGGTTAAGGTTGGGTTAGGGTTAGGATTAGGGTTAGGGTACGACTTAGGGCTAGGGTTAGGGCTAGGGTTAGGGTTAGGGTTAGGGTTAGGGTTTAGGGTTATGGTTAGGGTTAGGGGTTAGGGGTTAGGGGTTAGGCTTAGGGTTAGCGTTACGGTTAGGGGTTAGGGGTTAGGGTTAGGGCTAAGGTTAGGGTTAGGGTTAGGGTTAGGGTTAGGGCTAGGGTTAGGGTTAGGGTTAGGGTTACGGCTAGGGTTAGGGTTAGGGTTAGGTTAGGCTTAGGGTTAGGAGTTAGGGTTAGGGTTTCTATTAGGTTAGTTTTAAGGGCTAAGGTTAGTTTTAGGGTTAAGGTTGGGTTAGGGTTAGGATTAGGGTTAGGGTACGACTTAGGGCTAGGGTTAGGGCTAGGGTTAGGGTTAGGGTTAGGGTTAGGGTTTAGGGTTATGGTTAGGGTTAGGGGTTAGGGGTTAGGGGTTAGGCTTAGGGTTAGCGTTACGGTTAGGGGTTAGGGGTTAGGGTTAGGGCTAAGGTTAGGGTTAGGGTTAGGGTTAGGGTTAGGGCTAGGGTTAGGGTTAGGGTTAGGGTTACGGCTAGGGTTAGGGTTAGGGTTAGGTTAGGCTTAGGGTTAGGAGTTAGGGTTAGGGTTTCTATTAGGTTAGTTTTAAGGGCTAAGGTTAGTTTTAGGGTTAAGGTTGGGTTAGGGTTAGGATTAGGGTTAGGGTACGACTTAGGGCTAGGGTTAGGGCTAGGGTTAGGGTTAGGGTTAGGGTTAGGGTTAGGGTTAGGGTTAGGGTTAGGGTTAGGGTTAGGGTTAGGGTTAGGGTTAGGGTTAGGGTTAGGGTTAGGGTTAGGGTTAGGGTTAGGGTTAGGGTTAGGGTTAGGGTTAGGGTTAGGGTTACGGCTAGGGTTAGGGTTAGGGTTAGGTTAGGCTTAGGGTTAGGAGTTAGGGTTAGGGTTTCTATTAGGTTAGTTTTAAGGGCTAAGGTTAGTTTTAGGGTTAAGGTTGGGTTAGGGTTAGGATTAGGGTTAGGGTACGACTTAGGGCTAGGGTTAGGGCTAGGGTTAGGGTTAGGGTTAGGGTTAGGGTTTAGGGTTATGGTTAGGGTTAGGGGTTAGGGGTTAGGGGTTAGGCTTAGGGTTAGCGTTACGGTTAGGGGTTAGGGGTTAGGGTTAGGGCTAAGGTTAGGGTTAGGGTTAGGGTTAGGGTTAGGGCTAGGGTTAGGGTTAGGGTTAGGGTTACGGCTAGGGTTAGGGTTAGGGTTAGGTTAGGCTTAGGGTTAGGAGTTAGGGTTAGGGTTTCTATTAGGTTAGTTTTAAGGGCTAAGGTTAGTTTTAGGGTTAAGGTTGGGTTAGGGTTAGGATTAGGGTTAGGGTACGACTTAGGGCTAGGGTTAGGGCTAGGGTTAGGGTTAGGGTTAGGGTTAGGGTTTAGGGTTATGGTTAGGGTTAGGGGTTAGGGGTTAGGGGTTAGGCTTAGGGTTAGCGTTACGGTTAGGGGTTAGGGGTTAGGGTTAGGGCTAAGGTTAGGGTTAGGGTTAGGGTTAGGGTTAGGGCTAGGGTTAGGGTTAGGGTTAGGGTTACGGCTAGGGTTAGGGTTAGGGTTAGGTTAGGCTTAGGGTTAGGAGTTAGGGTTAGGGTTTCTATTAGGTTAGTTTTAAGGGCTAAGGTTAGTTTTAGGGTTAAGGTTGGGTTAGGGTTAGGATTAGGGTTAGGGTACGACTTAGGGCTAGGGTTAGGGCTAGGGTTAGGGTTAGGGTTAGGGTTAGGGTTTAGGGTTATGGTTAGGGTTAGGGGTTAGGGGTTAGGGGTTAGGCTTAGGGTTAGCGTTACGGTTAGGGGTTAGGGGTTAGGGTTAGGGCTAAGGTTAGGGTTAGGGTTAGGGTTAGGGTTAGGGCTAGGGTTAGGGTTAGGGTTAGGGTTACGGCTAGGGTTAGGGTTAGGGTTAGGTTAGGCTTAGGGTTAGGAGTTAGGGTTAGGGTTTCTATTAGGTTAGTTTTAAGGGCTAAGGTTAGTTTTAGGGTTAAGGTTGGGTTAGGGTTAGGATTAGGGTTAGGGTACGACTTAGGGCTAGGGTTAGGGCTAGGGTTAGGGTTAGGGTTAGGGTTAGGGTTTAGGGTTATGGTTAGGGTTAGGGGTTAGGGGTTAGGGGTTAGGCTTAGGGTTAGCGTTACGGTTAGGGGTTAGGGGTTAGGGTTAGGGCTAAGGTTAGGGTTAGGGTTAGGGTTAGGGTTAGGGCTAGGGTTAGGGTTAGGGTTAGGGTTACGGCTAGGGTTAGGGTTAGGGTTAGGTTAGGCTTAGGGTTAGGAGTTAGGGTTAGGGTTTCTATTAGGTTAGTTTTAAGGGCTAAGGTTAGTTTTAGGGTTAAGGTTGGGTTAGGGTTAGGATTAGGGTTAGGGTACGACTTAGGGCTAGGGTTAGGGCTAGGGTTAGGGTTAGGGTTAGGGTTAGGGTTTAGGGTTATGGTTAGGGTTAGGGGTTAGGGGTTAGGGGTTAGGCTTAGGGTTAGCGTTACGGTTAGGGGTTAGGGGTTAGGGTTAGGGCTAAGGTTAGGGTTAGGGTTAGGGTTAGGGTTAGGGCTAGGGTTAGGGTTAGGGTTAGGGTTACGGCTAGGGTTAGGGTTAGGGTTAGGTTAGGCTTAGGGTTAGGAGTTAGGGTTAGGGTTTCTATTAGGTTAGTTTTAAGGGCTAAGGTTAGTTTTAGGGTTAAGGTTGGGTTAGGGTTAGGATTAGGGTTAGGGTACGACTTAGGGCTAGGGTTAGGGCTAGGGTTAGGGTTAGGGTTAGGGTTAGGGTTTAGGGTTATGGTTAGGGTTAGGGGTTAGGGGTTAGGGGTTAGGCTTAGGGTTAGCGTTACGGTTAGGGGTTAGGGGTTAGGGTTAGGGCTAAGGTTAGGGTTAGGGTTAGGGTTAGGGTTAGGGCTAGGGTTAGGGTTAGGGTTAGGGTTACGGCTAGGGTTAGGGTTAGGGTTAGGTTAGGCTTAGGGTTAGGAGTTAGGGTTAGGGTTTCTATTAGGTTAGTTTTAAGGGCTAAGGTTAGTTTTAGGGTTAAGGTTGGGTTAGGGTTAGGATTAGGGTTAGGGTACGACTTAGGGCTAGGGTTAGGGCTAGGGTTAGGGTTAGGGTTAGGGTTAGGGTTTAGGGTTATGGTTAGGGTTAGGGGTTAGGGGTTAGGGGTTAGGCTTAGGGTTAGCGTTACGGTTAGGGGTTAGGGGTTAGGGTTAGGGCTAAGGTTAGGGTTAGGGTTAGGGTTAGGGTTAGGGCTAGGGTTAGGGTTAGGGTTAGGGTTACGGCTAGGGTTAGGGTTAGGGTTAGGTTAGGCTTAGGGTTAGGAGTTAGGGTTAGGGTTTCTATTAGGTTAGTTTTAAGGGCTAAGGTTAGTTTTAGGGTTAAGGTTGGGTTAGGGTTAGGATTAGGGTTAGGGTACGACTTAGGGCTAGGGTTAGGGCTAGGGTTAGGGTTAGGGTTAGGGTTAGGGTTTAGGGTTATGGTTAGGGTTAGGGGTTAGGGGTTAGGGGTTAGGCTTAGGGTTAGCGTTACGGTTAGGGGTTAGGGGTTAGGGTTAGGGCTAAGGTTAGGGTTAGGGTTAGGGTTAGGGTTAGGGCTAGGGTTAGGGTTAGGGTTAGGGTTACGGCTAGGGTTAGGGTTAGGGTTAGGTTAGGCTTAGGGTTAGGAGTTAGGGTTAGGGTTTCTATTAGGTTAGTTTTAAGGGCTAAGGTTAGTTTTAGGGTTAAGGTTGGGTTAGGGTTAGGATTAGGGTTAGGGTACGACTTAGGGCTAGGGTTAGGGCTAGGGTTAGGGTTAGGGTTAGGGTTAGGGTTTAGGGTTATGGTTAGGGTTAGGGGTTAGGGGTTAGGGGTTAGGCTTAGGGTTAGCGTTACGGTTAGGGGTTAGGGGTTAGGGTTAGGGCTAAGGTTAGGGTTAGGGTTAGGGTTAGGGTTAGGGCTAGGGTTAGGGTTAGGGTTAGGGTTACGGCTAGGGTTAGGGTTAGGGTTAGGTTAGGCTTAGGGTTAGGAGTTAGGGTTAGGGTTTCTATTAGGTTAGTTTTAAGGGCTAAGGTTAGTTTTAGGGTTAAGGTTGGGTTAGGGTTAGGATTAGGGTTAGGGTACGACTTAGGGCTAGGGTTAGGGCTAGGGTTAGGGTTAGGGTTAGGGTTAGGGTTTAGGGTTATGGTTAGGGTTAGGGGTTAGGGGTTAGGGGTTAGGCTTAGGGTTAGCGTTACGGTTAGGGGTTAGGGGTTAGGGTTAGGGCTAAGGTTAGGGTTAGGGTTAGGGTTAGGGTTAGGGCTAGGGTTAGGGTTAGGGTTAGGGTTACGGCTAGGGTTAGGGTTAGGGTTAGGTTAGGCTTAGGGTTAGGAGTTAGGGTTAGGGTTTCTATTAGGTTAGTTTTAAGGGCTAAGGTTAGTTTTAGGGTTAAGGTTGGGTTAGGGTTAGGATTAGGGTTAGGGTACGACTTAGGGCTAGGGTTAGGGCTAGGGTTAGGGTTAGGGTTAGGGTTAGGGTTTAGGGTTATGGTTAGGGTTAGGGGTTAGGGGTTAGGGGTTAGGCTTAGGGTTAGCGTTACGGTTAGGGGTTAGGGGTTAGGGTTAGGGCTAAGGTTAGGGTTAGGGTTAGGGTTAGGGTTAGGGCTAGGGTTAGGGTTAGGGTTAGGGTTACGGCTAGGGTTAGGGTTAGGGTTAGGTTAGGCTTAGGGTTAGGAGTTAGGGTTAGGGTTTCTATTAGGTTAGTTTTAAGGGCTAAGGTTAGTTTTAGGGTTAAGGTTGGGTTAGGGTTAGGATTAGGGTTAGGGTACGACTTAGGGCTAGGGTTAGGGCTAGGGTTAGGGTTAGGGTTAGGGTTAGGGTTTAGGGTTATGGTTAGGGTTAGGGGTTAGGGGTTAGGGGTTAGGCTTAGGGTTAGCGTTACGGTTAGGGGTTAGGGGTTAGGGTTAGGGCTAAGGTTAGGGTTAGGGTTAGGGTTAGGGTTAGGGCTAGGGTTAGGGTTAGGGTTAGGGTTACGGCTAGGGTTAGGGTTAGGGTTAGGTTAGGCTTAGGGTTAGGAGTTAGGGTTAGGGTTTCTATTAGGTTAGTTTTAAGGGCTAAGGTTAGTTTTAGGGTTAAGGTTGGGTTAGGGTTAGGATTAGGGTTAGGGTACGACTTAGGGCTAGGGTTAGGGCTAGGGTTAGGGTTAGGGTTAGGGTTAGGGTTTAGGGTTATGGTTAGGGTTAGGGGTTAGGGGTTAGGGGTTAGGCTTAGGGTTAGCGTTACGGTTAGGGGTTAGGGGTTAGGGTTAGGGCTAAGGTTAGGGTTAGGGTTAGGGTTAGGGTTAGGGCTAGGGTTAGGGTTAGGGTTAGGGTTACGGCTAGGGTTAGGGTTAGGGTTAGGTTAGGCTTAGGGTTAGGAGTTAGGGTTAGGGTTTCTATTAGGTTAGTTTTAAGGGCTAAGGTTAGTTTTAGGGTTAAGGTTGGGTTAGGGTTAGGATTAGGGTTAGGGTACGACTTAGGGCTAGGGTTAGGGCTAGGGTTAGGGTTAGGGTTAGGGTTAGGGTTTAGGGTTATGGTTAGGGTTAGGGGTTAGGGGTTAGGGGTTAGGCTTAGGGTTAGCGTTACGGTTAGGGGTTAGGGGTTAGGGTTAGGGCTAAGGTTAGGGTTAGGGTTAGGGTTAGGGTTAGGGCTAGGGTTAGGGTTAGGGTTAGGGTTACGGCTAGGGTTAGGGTTAGGGTTAGGTTAGGCTTAGGGTTAGGAGTTAGGGTTAGGGTTTCTATTAGGTTAGTTTTAAGGGCTAAGGTTAGTTTTAGGGTTAAGGTTGGGTTAGGGTTAGGATTAGGGTTAGGGTACGACTTAGGGCTAGGGTTAGGGCTAGGGTTAGGGTTAGGGTTAGGGTTAGGGTTTAGGGTTATGGTTAGGGTTAGGGGTTAGGGGTTAGGGGTTAGGCTTAGGGTTAGCGTTACGGTTAGGGGTTAGGGGTTAGGGTTAGGGCTAAGGTTAGGGTTAGGGTTAGGGTTAGGGTTAGGGCTAGGGTTAGGGTTAGGGTTAGGGTTACGGCTAGGGTTAGGGTTAGGGTTAGGTTAGGCTTAGGGTTAGGAGTTAGGGTTAGGGTTTCTATTAGGTTAGTTTTAAGGGCTAAGGTTAGTTTTAGGGTTAAGGTTGGGTTAGGGTTAGGATTAGGGTTAGGGTACGACTTAGGGCTAGGGTTAGGGCTAGGGTTAGGGTTAGGGTTAGGGTTAGGGTTTAGGGTTATGGTTAGGGTTAGGGGTTAGGGGTTAGGGGTTAGGCTTAGGGTTAGCGTTACGGTTAGGGGTTAGGGGTTAGGGTTAGGGCTAAGGTTAGGGTTAGGGTTAGGGTTAGGGTTAGGGCTAGGGTTAGGGTTAGGGTTAGGGTTACGGCTAGGGTTAGGGTTAGGGTTAGGTTAGGCTTAGGGGGTTAGGAGTTAGGGTTAGGGTTTCTATTAGGTTAGTTTTAAGGGCTAAGGTTAGTTTTAGGGTTAAGGTTGGGTTAGGGTTAGGATTAGGGTTAGGGTACGACTTAGGGCTAGGGTTAGGGCTAGGGTTAGGGTTAGGGTTAGGGTTAGGGTTTAGGGTTATGGTTAGGGTTAGGGGTTAGGGGTTAGGGGTTAGGCTTAGGGTTAGCGTTACGGTTAGGGGTTAGGGGTTAGGGTTAGGGCTAAGGTTAGGGTTAGGGTTAGGGTTAGGGTTAGGGCTAGGGTTAGGGTTAGGGTTAGGGTTACGGCTAGGGTTAGGGTTAGGGTTAGGTTAGGCTTAGGGTTAGGAGTTAGGGTTAGGGTTTCTATTAGGTTAGTTTTAAGGGCTAAGGTTAGTTTTAGGGTTAAGGTTGGGTTAGGGTTAGGATTAGGGTTAGGGTACGACTTAGGGCTAGGGTTAGGGCTAGGGTTAGGGTTAGGGTTAGGGTTAGGGTTTAGGGTTATGGTTAGGGTTAGGGGTTAGGGGTTAGGGGTTAGGCTTAGGGTTAGCGTTACGGTTAGGGGTTAGGTGTTAGGGTTAGGGCTATGGTTAGGGTTAGGGTTAGGTAAGGCTAGGGTTAGGGTTAGGGTTAGGGTTACGGCTAGGGTTAGGGTTAGGGTTAGGTTAGGCTTAGGGTTAGGAGTTAGGGTTAGGGTTTCTATTAGGTTAGTTTTAAGGGCTAAGGTTAGTTTTAGGGTTAAGGTTGGGTTAGGGTTAGGATTAGGGTTAGGGTACGACTTAGGGCTAGGGTTAGGGCTAGGGTTAGGGTTAGGGTTAGGGTTAGGGTTTAGGGTTATGGTTAGGGTTAGGGGTTAGGGGTTAGGGGTTAGGCTTAGGGTTAGCGTTACGGTTAGGGGTTAGGGGTTAGGGTTAGGGCTAAGGTTAGGGTTAGGGTTAGGGTTAGGGTTAGGGCTAGGGTTAGGGTTAGGGTTAGGGTTACGGCTAGGGTTAGGGTTAGGGTTAGGTTAGGCTTAGGGTTAGGAGTTAGGGTTAGGGTTTCTATTAGGTTAGTTTTAAGGGCTAAGGTTAGTTTTAGGGTTAAGGTTGGGTTAGGGTTAGGATTAGGGTTAGGGTACGACTTAGGGCTAGGGTTAGGGCTAGGGTTAGGGTTAGGGTTAGGGTTAGGGTTTAGGGTTATGGTTAGGGTTAGGGGTTAGGGGTTAGGGGTTAGGCTTAGGGTTAGCGTTACGGTTAGGGGTTAGGGGTTAGGGTTAGGGCTAAGGTTAGGGTTAGGGTTAGGGTTAGGGTTAGGGCTAGGGTTAGGGTTAGGGTTAGGGTTATGGCTAGGGTTAGGGTTAGGGTTAGGTTAGGCTTAGGGTTAGGAGTTAGGGTTAGGGTTTCTATTAGGTTAGTTTTAAGGGCTAAGGTTAGTTTTAGGGTTAAGGTTGGGTTAGGGTTAGGATTAGGGTTAGGGTACGACTTAGGGCTAGGGTTAGGGCTAGGGTTAGGGTTAGGGTTAGGGTTAGGGTTTAGGGTTATGGTTAGGGTTAGGGGTTAGGGGTTAGGGGTTAGGCTTAGGGTTAGCGTTACGGTTAGGGGTTAGGGGTTAGGGTTAGGGCTAAGGTTAGGGTTAGGGTTTAGGGTTAGGGTTAGGGCTAGGGTTAGGGTTAGGGTTAGGGTTATGGCTAGGGTTAGGGTTAGGGTTAGGTTAGGCTTAGGGTTAGGAGTTAGGGTTAGGGTTTCTATTAGGTTAGTTTTAAGGGCTAAGGTTAGTTTTAGGGTTAAGGTTGGGTTAGGGTTAGGATTAGGGTTAGGGTACGACTTAGGGCTAGGGTTAGGGCTAGGGTTAGGGTTAGGGTTAGGGTTAGGGTTTAGGGTTATGGTTAGGGTTAGGGGTTAGGGGTTAGGGGTTAGGCTTAGGGTTAGCGTTACGGTTAGGGGTTAGGGGTTAGGGTTAGGGCTAAGGTTAGGGTTAGGGTTAGGGTTAGGGTTAGGGCTAGGGTTAGGGTTAGGGTTAGGGTTACGGCTAGGGTTAGGGTTAGGGTTAGGTTAGGCTTAGGGTTAGGAGTTAGGGTTAGGGTTTCTATTAGGTTAGTTTTAAGGGCTAAGGTTAGTTTTAGGGTTAAGGTTGGGTTAGGGTTAGGATTATGGTTAGGGTACGACTTAGGGCTAGGGTTAGGGCTAGGGTTAGGGTTAGGGTTAGGGTTAGGGTTTAGGGTTATGGTTAGGGTTAGGGGTTAGGGGTTAGGGGTTAGGCTTAGGGTTAGCGTTACGGTTAGGGGTTAGGGGTTAGGGTTAGGGCTAAGGTTAGGGTTAGGGCTAGGGTTAGGGTTAGGGTTAGGGTTACGGCTAGGGTTAGGGTTAGGGTTAGGTTAGGCTTAGGGTTAGGATTTAGGGTTAGGGTTTCTATTAGGTTAGTTTTAAGGGCTAAGGTTAGTTTTAGGGTTAAGGTTGGGTTAGGGTTAGGATTAGGGTTAGGGTACGACTTAGGGCTAGGGTTAGGGCTAGGGTTAGGGTTAGGGTTAGGGTTAGGGTTTAGGGTTATGGTTAGGGTTAGGGGTTAGGGGTTAGGGGTTAGGCTTAGGGTTAGCGTTACGGTTAGGGGTTAGGGGTTAGGGTTAGGGCTAAGGTTAGGGTTAGGGTTAGGGTTAGGGTTAGGGCTAGGGTTAGGGTTAGGGTTAGGGTTACGGCTAGGGTTAGGGTTAGGGTTAGGTTAGGCTTAGGGTTAGGAGTTAGGGTTAGGGTTTCTATTAGGTTAGTTTTAAGGGCTAAGGTTAGTTTTAGGGTTAAGGTTGGGTTAGGGTTAGGATTAGGGTTAGGGTACGACTTAGGGCTAGGGTTAGGGCTAGGGTTAGGGTTAGGGTTAGGGTTAGGGTTTAGGGTTATGGTTAGGGTTAGGGGTTAGGGGTTAGGGGTTAGGCTTAGGGTTAGCGTTACGGTTAGGGGTTAGGGGTTAGGGTTAGGGCTAAGGTTAGGGTTAGGGTTAGGGTTAGGGCTAGGGTTAGGGTTAGGGTTTGGGTTACGGCTAGGGTTAGGGTTAGGGTTAGGTTAGGCTTAGGGTTAGGAGTTAGGGTTAGGGTTTCTATTAGGTTAGTTTTAAGGGCTAAGGTTAGTTTTAGGGTTAAGGTTGGGTTAGGGTTAGGATTAGGGTTAGGGTACGACTTAGGGCTAGGGTTAGGGCTAGGGTTAGGGTTAGGGTTAGGGTTTAGGGTTATGGTTAGGGTTAGGGGTTAGGGGTTAGGGGTTAGGCTTAGGGTTAGCGTTACGGTTAGGGGTTAGGGGTTAGGGTTAGGGCTAAGGTTAGGGTTAGGGTTAGGGTTAGGGTTAGGGCTAGGGTATAGGGTTAGGGTTAGGGTTACGGCTAGGGTTAGGGTTAGGGTTAGGTTAGGCTTAGGGTTAGGAGTTAGGGTTAGGGTTTCTATTAGGTTAGTTTTAAGGGCTAAGGTTAGTTTTAGGGTTAAGGTTGGGTTAGGGTTAGGATTAGGGTTAGGGTACGACTTAGGGCTAGGGTTAGGGCTAGGGTTAGGGTTAGGGTTAGGGTTTAGGGTTATGGTTAGGGTTAGGGGTTAGGGGTTAGGGGTTAGGCTTAGGGTTAGCGTTACGGTTAGGGGTTAGGGGTTAGGGTTAGGGCTAAGGTTAGGGTTAGGGTTAGGGTTAGGGTTAGGGCTAGGGTTAGGGTTAGGGTTAGGGTTACGGCTAGGGTTAGGGTTAGGGTTAGGTTAGGCTTAGAGTTAGGAGTTAGGGTTAGGGTTTCTATTAGGTTAGTTTTAAGGGCTAAGGTTAGTTTTAGGGTTTAGGTTGGGTTAGGGTTAGGATTAGGGTTAGGGTACGACTTAGGGCTAGGGTTAGGGCTAGGGTTAGGGTTAGGGTTAGGGTTAGGGTTTAGGGTTATGGTTAGGGTTAGGGGTTAGGGGTTAGGGGTTAGGCTTAGGGTTAGCGTTACGGTTAGGGGTTAGGGGTTAGGGTTAGGGCTAATGTTAGGGTTAGGGTTAGGGTTAGGGTTTAGGGTTATGGTTAGGGTTACGGGTTAGGGGTTAGGCTTAGGGTTAGCGTTACGGTTAGGGGTTAGGGGTTAGGGTTAGGGCTAAGGTTAGGGTTAGGGTTAGGGTTAGGGTTAGGGCTAGGGTTAGGGTTAGGGTTATGGTTACGGCTAGGGTTAGGGTTAGGGTTAGGTTAGGCTTAGGGTTAGGAGTTAGGGTTAGGGTTTCTATTAGGTTAGTTTTAAGGGCTAAGGTTAGTTTTAGGGTTAAGGTTGGGTTAGGGTTAGGATTAGGGTTAGGGTACGACTTAGGGCTAGGGTTAGGCCTAGGGTTAGGGTTAGGGTTAGGGTTTAGGGTTATGGTTAGGGTTAGGGGTTAGGGGTTAGGGGTTAGGCTTAGGGTTAGCGTTACGGTTAGGGGTTAGGGGTTAGGGTTAGGGCTAAGGTTAGGGTTAGGGTTAGGGTTAGGGTTAGGGCTAGGGTTAGGGTTAGGGTTAGGGTTACGGCTAGGGTTAGGGTTAGGGTTAGGTTAGGCTTAGGGTTAGGAGTTAGGGTTAGGGTTTCTATTAGGTTAGTTTTAATGGCTAAGGTTAGTTTTAGGGTTAAGGTTGGGTTAGGGTTAGGATTAGGGTTAGGGTACGACTTAGGGCTAGGGTTAGGGCTAGGGTTAGGGTTAGGGTTAGGGTTAGGGTTTAGGGTTATGGTTAGGGTTAGGGGTTAGGGGTTAGGGGTTAGGCTTAGGGTTAGCGTTACGGTTAGGGGTTAGGTGTTAGGGTTAGGGCTATGGTTAGGGTTAGGGTTAGGGCTAGGGTTAGGGTTAGGGTTAGGGTTACGGCTAGGGTTAGGGTTAGGGTTAGGTTAGGCTTAGGGTTAGGAGTTAGGGTTAGGGTTTCTATTAGGTTAGTTTTAAGGGCTAAGGTTAGTTTTAGGGTTAAGGTTGGGTTAGGGTTAGGATTAGGGTTAGGGTACGACTTAGGGCTAGGGTTAGGGCTAGGGTTAGGGTTAGGGTTAGGGTTAGGGTTTAGGGTTATGGTTAGGGTTAGGGGTTAGGGGTTAGGGGTTAGGCTTAGGGTTAGCGTTACGGTTAGGGGTTAGGGGTTAGGGTTAGGGCTAAGGTTAGGGTTAGGGTTAGGGTTAGGGTTAGGGCTAGGGTTAGGGTTAGGGTTAGGGTTACGGCTAGGGTTAGGGTTAGGGTTAGGTTAGGCTTAGGGTTAGGAGTTAGGGTTAGGGTTTCTATTAGGTTAGTTTTAAGGGCTAAGGTTAGTTTTAGGGTTAAGGTTGGGTTAGGGTTAGGATTAGGGTTAGGGTACGACTTAGGGCTAGGGTTAGGGCTAGGGTTAGGGTTAGGGTTAGGGTTAGGGTTTAGGGTTATGGTTAGGGTTAGGGGTTAGGGGTTAGGGGTTAGGCTTAGGGTTAGCGTTACGGTTAGGGGTTAGGGGTTAGGGTTAGGGCTAAGGTTAGGGTTAGGGTTAGGGTTAGGGTTAGGGCTAGGGTTAGGGTTAGGGTTAGGGTTACGGCTAGGGTTAGGGTTAGGGTTAGGTTAGGCTTAGGGTTAGGAGTTAGGGTTAGGGTTTCTATTAGGTTAGTTTTAAGGGCTAAGGTTAGTTTTAGGGTTAAGGTTGGGTTAGGGTTAGGATTAGGGTTAGGGTACGACTTAGGGCTAGGGTTAGGGCTAGGGTTAGGGTTAGGGTTAGGGTTAGGGTTTAGGGTTATGGTTAGGTTTAGGGGTTAGGGGTTAGGGGTTAGGCTTAGGGTTAGCGTTACGGTTAGGGGTTAGGGGTTAGGGTTAGGGCTAAGGTTAGGGTTAGTTTTAGGGTTAGGGTTAGGGCTAGGGTTAGGGTTAGGGTTAGGGTTACGGCTAGGGTTAGGGTTAGGGTTAGGTTAGGCTTAGGGTTAGGAGTTAGGGTTAGGGTTTCTATTAGGTTAGTTTTAAGGGCTAAGGTTAGTTTTAGGGTTAAGGTTGGGTTAGGGTTAGGATTAGGGTTAGGGTACGACTTAGGGCTAGGGTTAGGGCTAGGGTTAGGGTTAGGGTTAGGGTTAGGGTTTAGGGTTATGGTTAGGGTTAGGGGTTAGGGGTTAGGGGTTAGGCTTAGGGTTAGCGTTACGGTTAGGGGTTAGGGGTTAGGGTTAGGGCTAAGGTTAGGGTTAGGGTTAGGGTTAGGGTTAGGGCTAGGGTATAGGGTTAGGGTTAGGGTTACGGCTAGGGTTAGGGTTAGGGTTAGGTTAGGCTTAGGGTTAGGAGTTAGGGTTAGGGTTTCTATTAGGTTAGTTTTAAGGGCTAAGGTTAGTTTTAGGGTTAAGGTTGGGTTAGGGTTAGGATTAGGGTTAGGGTACGACTTAGGGCTAGGGTTAGGGCTAGGGTTAGGGTTAGGGTTAGGGTTAGGGTTTAGGGTTATGGTTAGGGTTAGGGGTTAGGGTTAGGGGTTAGGCTTAGGGTTAGCGTTACGGTTAGGGGTTAGGGGTTAGGGTTAGGGCTAAGGTTAGGGTTAGGGTTAGGGTTAGGGTTAGGGCTAGGGTATAGGGTTAGGGTTAGGGTTACGGCTAGGGTTAGGGTTAGGTAGTAGTTAGGTCTTAGGCTTAGGGAGTTAGGGTTAGGGTTTCTATTAGGTTAGTTTTAAGGGCTAAGGTTAGTTTTAGGGTTAAGGTTGGGTTAGGGTTAGGATTAGGGTTAGGGTACGACTCAGGGCTAGGGTTAGGGCTAGGGTTAGGGTTAGGGTTAGGGTTAGGGTTTAGGGTTATGGTTAGGGTTAGGGGTTAGGGGTTAGGGGTTAGGCTTAGGGTTAGCGTTACGGTTAGGGGTTAGGGGTTAGGGTTAGGGCTAAGGTTAGGGTTAGGGTTAGGGTTAGGGTTAGGGCTAGGGTATAGGGTTAGGGTTAGGGTTACGGCTAGGGTTAGGGTTAGGGTTAGGTTAGGCTTAGGGTTAGGAGTTAGGGTTAGGGTTTCTATTAGTTTAGTTTTAAGGGCTAAGGTTAGTTTTAGGGTTAAGGTTGGGTTAGGGTTAGGATTAGGGTTAGGGTACGACTTAGGGCTAGGGTTAGGGCTAGGGTTAGGGTTAGGGTTAGGGTTAGGGTTTAGGGTTATGGTTAGGGTTAGGGGTTAGGGGTTAGGGGTTAGGCTTAGGGTTAGCGTTACGGTTAGGGGTTAGGGGTTAGGGTTAGGGCTAAGGTTAGGGTTAGGGTTAGGGTTAGGGTTAGGGCTAGGGTTAGGGTTAGGGTTAGGGTTACGGCTAGGGTTAGGGTTAGGGTTAGGTTAGGCTTAGGGTTAGGAGTTAGGGTTAGGGTTTCTATTAGGTTAGTTTTAAGGGCTAAGGTTAGTTTTAGGGTTAAGGTTGGGTTAGGGTTAGGATTAGGGTTAGGGTACGACTTAGGGCTAGGGTTAGGGCTAGGGTTAGGGTTAGGGTTAGGGTTAGGGTTTAGGGTTATGGTTAGGGTTAGGGGTTAGGGGTTAGGGGTTAGGCTTAGGGTTAGCGTTACGGTTAGGGGTTAGGGGTTAGGGTTAGGGCTAAGGTTAGGGTTAGGGTTAGGGTTAGGGTTAGGGCTAGGGTTAGGGTTAGGGTTAGGGTTACGGCTAGGGTTAGGGTTAGGGTTAGGTTAGGCTTAGGGTTAGGAGTTAGGGTTAGGGTTTCTATTAGGTTAGTTTTAAGGGCTAAGGTTAGTTTTAGGGTTAAGGTTGGGTTAGGGTTAGGATTAGGGTTAGGGTACGACTTAGGGCTAGGGTTAGGGCTAGGGTTAGGGTTAGGGTTAGGGTTAGGGTTTAGGGTTATGGTTAGGGTTAGGGGTTAGGGGTTAGGGGTTAGGCTTAGGGTTAGCGTTACGGTTAGGGGTTAGGGGTTAGGGTTAGGGCTAAGGTTAGGGTTAGGGTTAGGGTTAGGGTTAGGGCTAGGGTTAGGGTTAGGGTTAGGGTTACGGCTAGGGTTAGGGTTAGGGTTAGGTTAGGCTTAGGGTTAGGAGTTAGGGTTAGGGTTTCTATTAGGTTAGTTTTAAGGGCTAAGGTTAGTTTTAGGGTTAAGGTTGGGTTAGGGTTAGGATTAGGGTTAGGGTACGACTTAGGGCTAGGGTTAGGGCTAGGGTTAGGGTTAGGGTTAGGGTTAGGGTTTAGGGTTATGGTTAGGGTTAGGGGTTAGGGGTTAGGGGTTAGGCTTAGGGTTAGCGTTACGGTTAGGGGTTAGGGGTTAGGGTTAGGGCTAAGGTTAGGGTTAGGGTTAGGGCTAGGGTTAGGGTTAGGGTTAGGGTTACGGCTAGGGTTAGGGTTAGGGTTAGGTTAGGCTTAGGGTTAGGAGTTAGGGTTAGGGTTTCTATTAGGTTAGTTTTAAGGGCTAAGGTTAGTTTTAGGGTTAAGGTTGGGTTAGGGTTAGGATTAGGGTTAGGGTACGACTTAGGGCTAGGGTTAGGGCTAGGGTTAGGGTTAGGGTTAGGGTTAGGGTTTAGGGTTATGGTTAGGGTTAGGGGTTAGGGGTTAGGGGTTAGGCTTAGGGTTAGCGTTACG
>NW_027439421.1:77500-82500 GCF_964188355.1 Buteo buteo
TTAGGGTTAGGGTTAGGTTAGGCTTAGGGTTAGGAGTTAGGGTTAGGGTTTCTATTAGGTTAGTTTTAAGGGCTAAGGTTAGTTTTAGGGTTAAGGTTGGGTTAGGGTTAGGATTAGGGTTAGGGTACGACTTAGGGCTAGGGTTAGGGCTAGGGTTAGGGTTAGGGTTAGGGTTAGGGTTTAGGGTTATGGTTAGGGTTAGGGGTTAGGGGTTAGGGGTTAGGCTTAGGGTTAGCGTTACGGTTAGGGGTTAGGGGTTAGGGTTAGAGCTAAGGTTAGGGTTAGGGTTAGGGTTAGGGTTAGGGCTAGGGTTAGGGTTAGGGTTAGGGTTACGGCTAGGGTTAGGGTTAGGGTTAGGTTAGGCTTAGGGTTAGGAGTTAGGGTTAGGGTTTCTATTAGGTTAGTTTTAAGGGCTAAGGTTAGTTTTAGGGTTAAGGTTGGGTTAGGGTTAGGATTAGGGTTAGGGTACGACTTAGGGCTAGGGTTAGGGCTAGGGTTAGGGTTAGGGTTAGGGTTAGGGTTTAGGGTTATGGTTAGGGTTAGGGGTTAGGGGTTAGGGGTTAGGCTTAGGGTTAGCGTTACGGTTAGGGGTTAGGGGTTAGGGTTAGGGCTAAGGTTAGGGTTAGGGTTAGGGTTAGGGTTAGGGCTAGGGTTAGGGTTAGGGTTAGGGTTACGGCTAGGGTTAGGGTTAGGGTTAGGTTAGGCTTAGGGTTAGGAGTTAGGGTTAGGGTTTCTATTAGGTTAGTTTTAAGGGCTAAGGTTAGTTTTAGGGTTAAGGTTGGGTTAGGGTTAGGATTAGGGTTAGGGTACGACTTAGGGCTAGGGTTAGGGCTAGGGTTAGGGTTAGGGTTAGGGTTAGGGTTTAGGGTTATGGTTAGGGTTAGGGGTTAGGGGTTAGGGGTTAGGCTTAGGGTTAGCGTTACGGTTAGGGGTTAGGGGTTAGGGTTAGGGCTAAGGTTAGGGTTAGGGTTAGGGTTAGGGTTAGGGCTAGGGTTAGGGTTAGGGTTAGGGTTACGGCTAGGGTTAGGGTTAGGGTTAGGTTAGGCTTAGGGTTAGGAGTTAGGGTTAGGGTTTCTATTAGGTTAGTTTTAAGGGCTAAGGTTAGTTTTAGGGTTAAGGTTGGGTTAGGGTTAGGATTAGGGTTAGGGTACGACTTAGGGCTAGGGTTAGGGCTAGGGTTAGGGTTAGGGTTAGGGTTAGGGTTTAGGGTTATGGTTAGGGTTAGGGGTTAGGGGTTAGGGGTTAGGCTTAGGGTTAGCGTTACGGTTAGGGGTTAGGGGTTAGGGTTAGGGCTAAGGTTAGGGTTAGGGTTAGGGTTAGGGTTAGGGCTAGGGTTAGGGTTAGGGTTAGGGTTACGGCTAGGGTTAGGGTTAGGGTTAGGTTAGGCTTAGGGTTAGGAGTTAGGGTTAGGGTTTCTATTAGGTTAGTTTTAAGAGCTAAGGTTAGTTTTAGGGTTAAGGTTGGGTTAGGGTTAGGATTAGGGTTAGGGTACGACTTAGGGCTAGGGTTAGGGCTAGGGTTAGGGTTAGGGTTAGGGTTAGGGTTTAGGGTTATGGTTAGGGTTAGGGGTTAGGGGTTAGGGGTTAGGCTTAGGGTTAGCGTTACGGTTAGGGGTTAGGGGTTAGGGTTAGGGCTAAGGTTAGGGTTAGGGTTAGGGTTAGGGTTAGGGTTAGGGCTAGGGTTAGGGTTAGGGTTAGGGTTACGGCTAGGGTTAGGGTTAGGGTTAGGTTAGGCTTAGGGTTAGGAGTTAGGGTTAGGGTTTCTATTAGGTTAGTTTTAAGGGCTAAGGTTAGTTTTAGGGTTAAGGTTGGGTTAGGGTTAGGATTAGGGTTAGGGTACGACTTAGGGCTAGGGTTAGGGTTAGGGTTAGGGTTAGGGTTAGGGTTAGGGTTTAGGGTTATGGTTAGGCTTAGGGGTTAGGGGTTAGGGGTTAGGCTTAGGTTTAGCGTTACGGTTAGGGGTTAGGGGTTAGGGTTAGGGCTAAGTTTAGGGTTAGGGTTAGGGCTAGGGTTAGGGTTAGGGTTAGGGTTACGGCTAGGGTTAGGGTTAGGGTTAGGTTAGGCTTAGGGTTAGGAGTTAGGGTTAGGGTTTCTATTAGGTTAGTTTTAAGGGCTAAGGTTAGTTTTAGGGTTAAGGTTGGGTTAGGGTTAGGATTAGGGTTAGGGTACGACTTAGGGCTAGGGTTAGGGCTAGGGTTAGGGTTAGGGTTAGGGTTAGGGTTTAGGGTTATGGTTAGGGTTAGGGGTTAGGGGTTAGGGGTTAGGCTTAGGGTTAGCGTTACGGTTAGGGGTTAGGGGTTAGGGTTAGGGCTAAGGTTAGGGTTAGGGTTAGGGTTAGGGTTAGGGCTAGGGTTAGGGTTAGGGTTAGGGTTACGGCTAGGGTTAGGGTTAGGGTTAGGTTAGGCTTAGGGTTAGGAGTTAGGGTTAGGGTTTCTATTAGGTTAGTTTTAAGGGCTAAGGTTAGTTTTAGGGTTAAGGTTGGGTTAGGGTTAGGATTAGGGTTAGGGTACGACTTAGGGCTAGGGTTAGGGCTAGGGTTAGGGTTAGGGTTAGGGTTAGGGTTTAGGGTTATGGTTAGGGTTAGGGGTTAGGGGTTAGGGGTTAGGCTTAGGGTTAGCGTTACGGTTAGGGGTTAGGGGTTAGGGTTAGGGCTAAGGTTAGGGTTAGGGTTAGGGTTAGGGTTAGGGCTAGGGTTAGGGTTAGGGTTAGGGTTACGGCTAGGGTTAGGGTTAGGGTTAGGTTAGGCTTAGGGTTAGGAGTTAGGGTTAGGGTTTCTATTAGGTTAGTTTTAAGGGCTAAGGTTAGTTTTAGGGTTAAGGTTGGGTTAGGGTTAGGATTAGGGTTAGGGTACGACTTAGGGCTAGGGTTAGGGCTAGGGTTAGGGTTAGGGTTAGGGTTAGGGTTTAGGGTTATGGTTAGGGTTAGGGGTTAGGGGTTAGGGGTTAGGCTTAGGGTTAGCGTTACGGTTAGGGGTTAGGGGTTAGGGTTAGGGCTAAGGTTAGGGTTAGGGTTAGGGTTAGGGTTAGGGCTAGGGTTAGGGTTAGGGTTAGGGTTACGGCTAGGGTTAGGGTTAGGGTTAGGTTAGGCTTAGGGTTAGGAGTTAGGGTTAGGGTTTCTATTAGGTTAGTTTTAAGGGCTAAGGTTAGTTTTAGGGTTAAGGTTGGGTTAGGGTTAGGATTAGGGTTAGGGTACGACTTAGGGCTAGGGTTAGGGCTAGGGTTAGGGTTAGGGTTAGGGTTAGGGTTTAGGGTTATGGTTAGGGTTAGGGGTTAGGGGTTAGGGGTTAGGCTTAGGGTTAGCGTTACGGTTAGGGGTTAGGGGTTAGGGTTAGGGCTAAGGTTAGGGTTAGGGTTAGGGTTAGGGTTAGGGCTAGGGTATAGGGTTAGGGTTCGGGTTACGGCTAGGGTTAGGGTTAGGGTTAGGTTAGGCTTAGGGTTAGGAGTTAGGGTTAGGGTTTCTATTAGGTTAGTTTTAAGGGCTAAGGTTAGTTTTAGGGTTAAGGTTGGGTTAGGGTTAGGATTAGGGTTAGGGTACGACTTAGGGCTAGGGTTAGGGCTAGGGTTAGGGTTAGGGTTAGGGTTAGGGTTTAGGGTTATGGTTAGGGTTAGGGGTTAGGGGTTAGGGGTTAGGCTTAGGGTTAGCGTTACGGTTAGGGGTTAGGGGTTAGGGTTAGGGCTAAGGTTAGGGTTAGGGTTAGGGTTAGGGTTAGGGCTAGGGTTAGGGTTAGGGTTAGGGTTACGGCTAGGGTTAGGGTTAGGGTTAGGTTAGGCTTAGGGTTAGGAGTTAGGGTTAGGGTTTCTATTAGGTTAGTTTTAAGGGCTAAGGTTAGTTTTAGGGTTAAGGTTGGGTTAGGGTTAGGATTAGGGTTAGGGTACGACTTAGGGCTAGGGTTAGGGCTAGGGTTAGGGTTAGGGTTAGGGTTAGGGTTTAGGGTTATGGTTAGGTTTAGGGGTTAGGGGTTAGGGGTTAGGCTTAGGGTTAGCGTTACGGTTAGGGGTTAGGGGTTAGGGTTAGGGCTAAGGTTAGGGTTAGGGTTAGGGTTAGGGCTAGGGTTAGGGTTAGGGTTAGGGTTACGGCTAGGGTTAGGGTTAGGGTTAGGTTAGGCTTAGGGTTAGGAGTTAGGGTTAGGGTTTCTATTAGGTTAGTTTTAAGGGCTAAGGTTAGTTTTAGGGTTAAGGTTGGGTTAGGGTTAGGATTAGGGTTAGGGTACGACTTAGGGCTAGGGTTAGGGCTAGGGTTGGGGTTAGGGTTAGGGTTAGGGTTTAGGGTTATGGTTAGGGTTAGGGGTTAGGGGTTAGGGGTTAGGCTTAGGGTTAGCGTTACGGTTAGGGGTTAGGGGTTAGGGTTAGGGCTAAGGTTAGGGTTAGGGTTAGGGTTAGGGCTAGGGTTAGGGTTAGGGTTAGGGTTACGGCTAGGGTTAGGGTTAGGGTTAGGTTAGGCTTAGGGTTAGGAGTTAGGGTTAGGGTTTCTATTAGGTTAGTTTTAAGGGCTAAGGTTAGTTTTAGGGTTAAGGTTGGGTTAGGGTTAGGATTAGGGTTAGGGTACGACTTAGGGCTAGGGTTAGGGCTAGGGTTAGGGTTAGGGTTAGGGTTAGGGTTTAGGGTTATGGTTAGGGTTAGGGGTTAGGGGTTAGGGGTTAGGCTTAGGGTTAGCGTTACGGTTAGGGGTTAGGGGTTAGGGTTAGGGCTAAGGTTAGGGTTAGGGTTAGGGTTAGGGCTAGGGTTAGGGTTAGGGTTTGGGTTACGGCTAGGGTTAGGGTTAGGGTTAGGTTAGGCTTAGGGTTAGGAGTTAGGGTTAGGGTTTCTATTAGGTTAGTTTTAAGGGCTAAGGTTAGTTTTAGGGTTAAGGTTGGGTTAGGGTTAGGATTAGGGTTAGGGTACGACTTAGGGCTAGGGTTAGGGCTAGGGTTAGGGTTAGGGTTAGGGTTTAGGGTTATGGTTAGGGTTAGGGGTTAGGGGTTAGGGGTTAGGCTTAGGGTTAGCGTTACGGTTAGGGGTTAGG